>NC_045966.1:58480767-58592751 GCF_010909765.2 Amblyraja radiata
GCATGAAATGTATCGGCTTTGTAAGAATGAATTGAACTTTCTCGTTGGGTGTCAAAGACAAACTACAAATGGCTAGGTAATACATATGCACCAGAAACTGTAGACATGAAAACAAGCAGATGGAAAATTTGGGGGGGGGGGGGGGGGGTGGGTGAACCACTTAATTACCGATGACAGACGAGGAGAGACGTGGTCTGTGCGTTAATTAATGCATGTTGCCACCCAGTATTGCTCCCATGAAGTTCAGGTTACACACAGCTCCTGGGCAGGTCGTTCAATGAGGTGTCCCAGTCTGACAGGCGGTCCCAGTGATATGCCACAGATGGGCAGCATCAGTAAAAACCCCTGACTAAAGATTCTCCTGTTTTGCAAAATCGCCCCACTCCCCACCCCCCCCCCCCCCCCCCCCCACCCCCCCCCCCCCCCCCCCCCCCCACCCCCCCCCCACCCCTCCCGCTTTTCCACGCATCCGGTTCTGTGTGGCGTCTTTGATCTGAGACTATTAGATGTAAAGACTGCAAGGAGATCTGTATCAGAGAATTCCTGTGGGTTTCCTTCGTTGAGAGGAAAACAATTTGAAGACTTCTCCTAGCCCACACGCAAAGGTGGCCTGAGTAAACCTCTCTCATTTCGCCGTCATGCTGACAAATCTTACTGTAATTGTTTCCGATTATCGGATGCTAGCTTGGCCAGAATTTTGCGAAAGAACAAACAATTTTGGTTCATTAGTTTAACATTCTTCCTAGACCGCTCCCCACCCCCTGTGGTCCTCACCACCCATTCACACATCATCCACCCGAGCAAAGTAGATGTCTCCACCTGGATGTCCACATCATCCCCCCCCCCTTCACATGGGAGATTGGACAGTGCAGGCCATTGACTGTTCCCAGAGATACAATGGAGCATCTCCACCTTGTGGGGGGGGGGGGTAGAGTAACTGCCTTACACCTCCAGAGACCCGGTTCGATCCTGAACGCGGGTGCTCTCTGTACGGTGCTTTTTTGCGCTCTGCTTGCGTTTTCTCTGGGTGTTTTGGTTTCCTCCCACATTCCAGAGATGTACAGGATTGTAGGTTAATTGGCTTCAGTCTAAATTGTAAATTGTCCCCTGTGCATAGGATGGTGCTATTGTACGGGGTGATCGCTGGTTTGGTGCGCACTCGCTGGGTCGAATGGCCTGTTTCCACACTGTATCTCTAAAGTATAAAGTCTTAATTCCCCTTCTCGTTCCCACACTATCCTGTCTGCCCTTGGTCTTCTCCACTGCCGGGGTGAGGCCACATGCAAAATGGAGGAACAGCACCCGCATGTTACCCACGGGAGACTTACAGCCCAATGGTATGAACACTGAATTCTTAGTTTCAATCAAGTAAACCCACTGAACCATTGCAACCTTCACGTGGCCCGCCCTGTTTCGACAAATGCAATCAACCCGGCGTGCACAATCAAGTAAGATGAAATAGAACAAGTTGTTCTCCAACTTTAGGCTGTGCACGCCATACGCAAGAAGAAGAGAAGAAGACTGAACCATTCTCATTCTTCCCCCAAACCCATCAACAACCCAGCCCAGTGTGCATACCTTTCCCCCACAACCCCTGTCACCATGTTATTTCTCATACCTCCTTATGCTCACCCCCCTCTTCTCCCCCTCCCTCCCTCCCTGCCCAGTCTCCTTCCACCAATATCTCTCCCTCAAACATTACATCTACTCCTCACCTCCAGTCTTTGCTGCCACCTCCACCCATCTATCAAATTGCCCCGAATATAGACACAAAAAGCTGGAGAAACTCAGCTGGCCAGGCAGCATCTCTGGAGAGAAGGAATGGGTGATGTTTCGGAATCTGCCCCACCTCACCTGTATTCAACTACCACTTGCCCGGCTTTGCCCTGCCATTTCCTTACTTTTCCAACTTTCTCCCCTCCACTCCATCAGTCTGTAGACGGGTCCCAATACAAAAAGTTGTCCGGCCATTTCCGTTCACAGATGCTGTCTGTCCAGTTATTCCTCCAGCACTTTGTTTTTAGCTGTAATCGTACCCTCATCCATGAATGGCACAGGCCAGTTATGGAGGCCATCTTGGCTTCTGTTGACTTCCCCTTTAACTTGGAAGTGGCAAGGCATTTTGGTCAGGGAGTTCTGGGCTCTGAAAGGTGCCACCTTTCAGGCAGGGTGTCAAATCCACCATCTGGGTGGCACGGTGGCATCGTGGTAGAGCTTACAGTGCCAGAGATCCGGGTTCGATCCTGACTACGGGTGCTGTCTGTATAGAGTTTGTACGTTCTCCCCGTGACCTGCGTGGGTTTTCTCCGAGATCTTTGGTTTCCTCCCACACTCCAAGACGTACAGGTGTGTAGGTTAATTGGCTTGGTGTAAAAAGTAAAATTGTCCCTAGTGGGTGTAGGATAGGGTTAATGTGCGGGGATCGCTGGTCTGTGTGGACTCGGTGGGCCGAAGGGCCTGTTTCTCTAAACTAATCGAAAATGTGAAGGGGGTGGAGTGGAGGGGCAGGAAGGTAAACCTAGTGATCTCTCAATCAACACCTACAACAGATCATGCAAACTTCAACATATTACTATCTGCATAACCTTGCTATGTTCTAATTGAATACTGCATGCCTGCCTCTCTTCTTAAATAAGTGGCCGACTAGGAAAAGGGGAGATGCAGCGAGACCTGGGTGTCATGGTACACCAGTCATTGAAAGTAGGCATGCAGGTGCGGCAGGCAGTGAAGAAAGCGAATGGTATGTTAGCTTTCATAGCAAAAGGATTTGAGTATAGGAGCAGGGAGGTTCTACTGCAGTTGTACAGGGTCTTGGTGAGACCACACCTGGAGTATTGCGTACAGTTTTGGTCTCCAAATCTGAGGAAGGACATTATTGCCATAGAGGGAGTGCAGAGAAGGTTCACCAGACTGATTCTGGGATGTCAGGACTGTCTTATGAAGAAAGACTGGATAGACTTGGTTTATACTCTCTAGAATTTAGGAGATTGAGAGGGGATCTTATAGAAACTTATAAAATTCTTAAGGGGTTGGACAGGCTAGATGCAGGAAGATTGCTCCCGATGTTGGGGAAGTCCAGGACAAGGGGTCACAGCTTAAGGATAAGGGGGAAATCCTTTAAAACCGAGATGAGAAGAACTTTTTTCACACAGAGAGTGGTGAATCTCTGGAACTCCCTGCCACAGAAGGTAGTCGAGGCCAGTTCATTGGCTATATTTAAGAGGGAGTTAGATGTGGCCCTTGTGGCTAAGGGGATCAGAGGGTATGGAGAGAAGGCAGGTACGGGATACTGAGTTGGATGATCAGCCATGATCATATTGAATGGCGGTGCAGGCTCGAAGGGCCGAATAGCCTACTCCTGTACCTAATTTCTATGTTTCTATGTTTCTAAGTCCTCAAGAACGGTCCATCCTGGATCTCTGCGATCTGCAGCGGCTGATGGTAAGCACTCTGTGACTGGGGGAACGGGTCGGGGGGATTGAGAAGTGAAGCACTCTTCCTGCCCTTTATCCTGGGCCTCCATGTGCTCCTGATGTGTTGGCTTGAGGTTCACAACACCATCCTGATGCCTCTACCCCACTCCGAGTGGGTCACTGGCCAAGGATCCCCACCTTACAGCATGGATGCCACATCATTTTGAGCAGAACCCTTCTTGTTCATCTCGTAATTTCTCCTTGGGCCAGAGCTTGGAACATCTGTTTTGGAAATCTACCATCTGCCATGTGAATGATGTGGCCTGCCCAACTTGATGGATGAATGTAATTAAAACCCTGGTGCCAGAGATGTGACTTGGGCAAGGTTGCTCAGATTAGTAGCAAGGTTTTGTAGAGACAATATTTGATGGGTACTTCTCCAGTGCCATGAGATGCTTAATGTTGGTCACCCAAGTTTCAGATGCATAGAGGAGTTAGAGGGCATGACTTTTGTACTGGGTACAGGGTTTCATTGTTAAACATTCTTTTTCCTCAGGCAACGAGAGATAAGCAAGTGAACTGAATCCGGTGGAAGTATCTCTCAGATATGGGACCAAGTCCACCTTGTCCAAATCTTCACCCTGGACCTTTACTATTGGGGATGAGTTGGTAGAGAGCAGTCTCTTGCATACTTCAGTGAGTGAGTTGACAGTGACGAAGCTCAGCCTCAAATGTAACAGTCATCTGTGGATTGTGGCAATGTCTGAGGTAGATGCAAAACAATGAAGGCCATTGAACGAAAAATATTAACTCTATTTCCTATCTCCACAGAAACTGCCTGACTTGCTTAGTATTTACAATATTCTCTGTTTTATTTTTCATTTGCAATCTTTTTCTCTGTGATTTCCAGGTCCTGTGGGATGCATGCTGGTGGTGAAGTGCAACATCAATGTTAATGTTTGCAAAGACCTTGCAAACACAGCTTTCCTCTGATGGAGCAGCAGAATATCCACCACATCCAGACTCTGCTGGTCCACCCCTGGTTCTTGGCTTCTTTACCAGCTGGTTTGAGGAGAATTACCAGGAGATTGCCGGGTGCATCAAGGGAAAAGAAATGCCCTGCAGGCTCCTGAAGAGAGAAAACCAGCAACAAATCTGTGACCCCAAACGTGGTGGTGGACGGACATAACATAGGAGGTCCAACAACTTGCTGGTGGCATGAATAAGCACAGATTCCTCACAGTTAACAGGACGACCTGTGGCCAGACACCTAATGCTCCACCTCAATGAGAGTCAAGAACGGAGGTAACCCACCAGGGGCAGCGAGCAATCAGCAACCATTGGGAGGATTATTCCAAAAACGCTCAAACGCAACCCATCCTTGTCATGAGTGAACTTGATTCCATTCCACTTCAAAATGCCCAACCTCAACTGGTCATCACCCTCATGACAAGAAGCCAAAGTGGCCTTTTGTCAACTGAAGAACAACAGGGTCTCAAGAGCAGACAACATCTCTTCTGAAGGAGAGAAACTTCACAAATTCACAACCTCACCTGCTGTCCAGGAAGAGGATGGTACGTCAGAGAACCTCAAAGATATTGTCGTTTTGACCATCTTCAAGAAAGGGGCAAACTAAATCGCAGTAGTTACAGGATGTTTTTCCTGCTATCTGGCACAGGAACATTCTTGCCACGATCCTCCTCAATTGGCTCCTTCCAGAACTGTTCCCCAGATAGCGGTATGGGTTCCACACATCTCAAGGCACAGTAGACGTCCAGACGTGCAGCCGACCTCTTCTGACTCCATATAACATGTTGGGCAGCCCTTCTCAAGTCTTACTGCATACAGAAACTCATCTCCATGTTCTTCATAACAGTATCATTGTGACTTTAACCAATAGGTCCACAACAGATGGCTCCAATCTAAGTGCAAGCTGGTTTCCAGCATGGCAGTGTAATCACCCGCCACCATAAGTAACGTAGCTGGTAGACCACAAGGTATATAGATGATAACTTTTTAATGCCAACCTTGTATTTCAGTGGTGAGTATTTCACGTTAGCCAGACCTGGTCGTACATCAACACCACCAGCTCATAAGATGAGCTTATCAGTTTTCTCTTCTCCTTTCCCCAATGTCAATGCCTTAGAATATACAACACTGAATAGTACAGGCCTTTCTGCCCACCACATATATGCTGACCATGGTGCCAATCTATCTGATCCCATCTGCCTGCACCTGGACTCTATTCCTCTATTCCCTGCCTGTTCATGTATCTATCTAACTATCTTGCAAATTGCCATTATATCTGCACCATCGTCGGCCCGTCGTGAGGGAGGTGGGGGGAGAAGAACGGAAAATTGGGGAGGGAGGGAGAACAAAGGACAATGGGGACCTGGCGTGGGGGAACCGCTGTGGGGAGGGGACAAAAGGAGGAGCTGCTGTGCTTTATAACATTGTCAGCGCTGTAGGCGGCCGCTATTTGTATACATTGGGAATGCAGCAAAGATGTTCACAGTGCCTAGCCACATGTGACAATAATGTATCCCATTCCATTCTACCGCTTCCCTTGGTCCCCAGCACTCTCGGTATCATATATTTGCCCCACAATTCTTCTTTAAACTCACCATGAACCCACCTCCTCTAACGCTGCTGAGAGAAAATGTTAGGAAAGTCTGTCAAAGGTTTCTCTGAGATGTCACAAAAGCAAACTCATGGGTGCAAGAGGGAGCATTGGCTGGCTGAGGAGAGAGTGTTGGCTGGGACTAGGGGGCTTCAACTCCATTATTCACCTTAATGGGCCTGTCCCACGTACAAGACTTTTTCAGCGACTGCCGGCACCCGTCATAGGTCGTTGCAGGTCGCCGAAAATGTTGTTGGAAATCCAGCGGCGACCAGAACAAGGTTGGGCGACTACTCACGATAATACAGGCTTCACCCCGCGACATGTCGCCGTGTGGCACCCGTATGGTCATGAGTAGTCTCTTCTGGTCGCCCCTGGATTTTCAACACGTTGAAAATTTTCGGCGACCTGCAACGACTGCCGACGGGTGCCGGCAGTCGCCTAAAAAGTCGCGTAAGTGGGACAGGCCCATTACTCCCATCACGAGAGGCTTAGGTGGAAACGCTGCTTTGGCCAATTGTCCTTTCTAACAATTGCTTACAAAGCTATGCAGTTGTAAAGGTGTATGGTGGGTGCCTAACAAAGAGCATTACTCAGCTAATTATGCTGCAAAGAAATACAAAGTAATACACAGTCTAGCCATGAAATGTGGTCACGGCTCCAATTCTGGTGCGATGGAAAACAGGGTGGTTAATACTTCATTCGACAGCCCTTGAAGTGACCCTGTCAGGGACCCTCAAAGATATTATCATTTTTACCATCTTCAAGAAAGGGACAAACGATATCACAGCAGTTTACAGGAGGTTGTGGGGTCCACAAAAGACTACAATGACAGAGGGGGGAGAGAGGGTAGGAGGAAGTAGGGCCGGGGAGGCAGGAAATGGGAAGGAAGAGAGAAAGAAATGATGTTAGAGGCGTCTAATGTAAAGAGACACAGTCAAATCATTAATTTGATTGAAACAGGTAAAGCAACTGAGAATGAACATCACATTGACAAGACACTAGTTTGGTTTACTGCACTGTGTTAGTTTTTATGATCAAGACGTAAGTTTTACTCCTTTTTCAGAGAGCCCTCTTAAAAGATTCTATTTCCAAAGTGGCTTGGAAGAGTTGGTGTCAGCAACAAAATGGTGACACATAGATCATTGCAATCACCATATTACAGTTTTGGTCAAACTTCAAGGAAGTGATGAAGACTATATTTAACTCTTACCCTGCTAAATAAACAGGAACTCTGCACAGCTGTCAATACAAATGTTGTAAATAGACTCTCAGGGTCAGCACGATAATTGTACCAGACCAGATTTGCCTTCACCTGAATCATCATTTAGTTACCCTCTGCCCCTGAAGCAAAAATTCTCACTGGGTGACATTGAGAAATATTCTTTACTAACAACCTCTTCAAAAAAACTTTTAGTGGCTCAGTGCATTTAAAGAGATGATAGCCACCAAATAGACATGTTATCTTTATTCTAACACTACAGTTAACCACAGATAAAACTACAGAGGTTTGTGATATAAGCCCATTGTGGAATTGGACTGAACTACAATGGTGGGCGGTATAATGGAATGCTGATCGAGCTCCTATATCATATACCGAGGCTCATCACAAAAGCAATGTATGCAACATATCACGCCTCTCAAAAGAGCTTAAAGTGTCCCATATTTGTCTGTTTGAAAGTAGCAATAAAATATCATTTTTCAGCCTAACTACAATGATTGAATCCAGCCTGGGCCTGCTGCTGTGTGTGTGTGCTCACCTTGGAGACTGTTAGCGTTGGCGCTGGTGCAGGTCGGGGGAGGGGAGGTCTGTGGCCTCACCACCGGAGCGAAGGCGCTTTTTTGTTTCACTGCAGACACCATATTGGCTGGCGAGAAGGAGAATATGCCTGAGGTACTGCTACAATTTGAAGGAAGGCTGGTGGAGGAGGCCATAGTAGGGCTGGACGGTACTACTGCAACAAGAAAGGAGGAAATATGTCAACCATTTGGGTGCCATATATATATTTTCTCATATATATATATATATATTATATGCAAATATATCATATATATATATATATATATATGAATTTGTACAATTCATCAACCATTTTCAGGATGGTTCGCCAATCACTGTGCAAGACGTTTTAAGATGTTGAGAGAATAAAAGTTTGACCACAGCTGGGTGGTAGTAATGCTGGGTGGATTGCTTGCCCATTTTGGCGCCAACCACATTGGGGTCGAGAGTCAGATACAGGCCAGACTGGGTAATGATGGTAGATTTTCTCCCATGGAGATGTTAGTGAGTCAGATGGGATTTTACAAATATCCACAAGTTTTTGTTTTTCCCTGTGGTCATCACCAGGATGAGATGTTGATAGAATTTAAATTCATGTGATGGGATTTGGACTCAGGTTTACAGATTAGTAGCTCAGGTCTCTGGATTACTGGACGGGTAAGTTGACCACTGCAGCACCATCATGCTCCAAGATCGACTGTCCACCATTGGGAGACTTACCTGACAACATTGGTAACTTAACCCTTTCAAATCTCGACTTTGTTGATTGACATCATCTTTTAAAGGGAGTGCTTCTGAGCCAGAGCCATGGCAAATTTAGCATTTAGAAAGTCAAAAGAAGGATCAACAAAGATAAGGGTTGGAGCTAGTTACAAAACAAGGGGAAAGTCATTTTAAAATGGAGGTGCGTGGACATTTTTTTCTGGACAGTGGTGAATCTCTCAAAGATGTAGCGCAGAGGGTTGAGGAGGCTAGATCATTAGATTTACTTAGGTTGGAGGTACTTTTTTTTTTGACAGATTGGGCTATTGAGGACAATGGGGAATTGGCAGAGAATCCAGGAGAGATCAGCCAGGATCATACTGAATGGCAGAGAAGGCTTGAGGGCCTGGTGTCTTCCTCCTGTCCCCATTTTCCTGTACTCCTGTCTTTTAAATTTACTTTTCATTTCTGTTGTGAAAGGTAGGAATGATGACAATAATTGGAGTGATCGGGAGAGTGTGATGGCAGGTCTGGCCAATTCAAAAGTGTCACAGAGGAATGAAAGGCATTCATCTCACATCATGGTGTCAATACCTCAACGGGACACGTTTATTCCCATAATAACAGGGACACGTTTTCCCTTTGACGGCTGAGGGATTATTTTGTTACAAGAGTAGCTCTCCAATAGTGCATGTTTAATTTAGACATTACCCCATCATCCTTCCCCTCACGCCCCTTTTATTCCCTGTACACTTGCCTGAAGTGAGTGTTCCTTAATCAACCTACGCACAGGGTCAGATCAAAAGTAATCAACTGATTAAAAAATAGAGGTACGCAGCCACTAATAGGAAAACATCTTCAGGTAAGGTCACCTCATCTCCTTGTAATGTGAGCAGAGAGCTAGTTGTTTAATCATTACTCACGCAATTAGTTTATTGATTTAATTAAGAAGGACGCCTTTGAGTTAGAGAACCAGACTGAAACGGTGTCTGATGGGGTAAACCTACTGTCAGTGGCCCTGGTCTCTCACCAACCTCCCTCTTCTTTGAAGAAACACAACTCCCTTTCAGGCAGCGTGTGAGTTTTTTGGACTTCCACCGAATGATTGCAGATTCTATTGTAAAGTACAATCATGCAAAGATTGTATGATGGAAATCAGCTGCCGTGTCCATGCTTGGTCATTATAGGCTCTTTGTGAAACCGAAGCCTCCAGCAACACTAAGCTGACTTAGCGAAGGATTAACAAAGTATCAGGTTCCATATTGCTCTTCATCTATGGTACTTTGCATTTCCTTTGAGATTAATTAACAATCGTGTCAAGGCGTTTAAAACGGAGCATAATCTTTGATTCATACATTTGCAGGGACACAAGTGGAAGAACCAGTATCATTGTGTCTGTGATCGAGCCAAACTTGCTAACATGTTTTTTTTTAACCACAGTCATTCACCATTTCTTCTAAGGGAGAAATTGAGGGTTAACAAAAATCTACCCACAGTGCAGTATGCTGGAAGACAAGCCACAAAATAACAAAACATCAAAGCTGACAATACAATGAAATGAAGACAGCGTCTGTGCATTCATTTAAATACGAGCCACATTTCTGTACGATGTGGAATCGCACCCTCAAGATTGCTGTTCCTCAAGATAGACACAAAATGCTGGAGTAACTCAGCGGGACAGGCAGCATCTCAGGAGGGAAGGAATGGGTGGCGTTTTGGGTCGAGACCCTTCTACAGACTGCTGTTCCTCACATGGAATACAAGCAGGTTTCTGTGGTAGATCATCCACAGATTTAAGAGTGCTCCATTATCTTTTGGGAAATTAACTAATCCATGAAAGAAAGCTTCAGCATTTCATCATAACCTGTCATGTGTAAGAATGAACTGCAGATGCTGGTTTAAACTGAAGGTAGACACAAAATGCTGGAGTAACTCAACGGGACAGGCAGCATCTCTGGAGAGAAGGAATGAAGAGAACCTGTCATGTATTGTCTCTCTCAAGATGGCTGTAGGTGTTGGGACTCAGTTATAATGTTCCAGCCACTTATGGGTCTGAGAAAAGCTTGAAAAATCAGCTATTCCTTCCCTCTTCCATGCATTCCATGCATCCATTCAATGTAATGTTATATGGCAATGTCCCTCTATCTGGCCTATTTCTGCATTTGTCTTTCCTCCCTCAGAGAAACTAGGGAACCTCTCCCTAGCTTGTCCTGTCTTTATCAGATAATTTACTCCTGCACGTTTTCCGTTGGGAGAGGGAATGTCTCCCTCTGTATTACCCAATGTATTACCCAACCACTAGTCATTCATTGAGGCCCCGAAGCAAACGGTCAGAGCCCGATTGCTGCTTGCTAGAGGTGAGCAAGGTCGACCCAAAATGGGAAGTGAATACCTTCAATGATCTAATAACCCTACACTGCAGAATACAGTTTAAACCTTCATCTCGTTAGCCCTTGATTTCAGAATGGTCAGAATTATCATTGTATTATCAGGATATCGCATATTAATGGAATTGTGAAAATATTGACCATTCAACACTTCAAGTCTGCTCTGCCAATCCACGCAATCATTGCTGGTCCTCTATCTCAATACTCTATATTTTAGTTCTCTCCTGCACCCCTTGATGTATTTTGTGTCTAGAATTCTATCCAACTACTTCTTAAATATACTCAACAAGTTGGCTTCCTTTGCCGTCTGTGATAGACATTCACATAGGTTCACAACCTGCTGTCAAAACAAAATCTCTTATCTCAGTCGGAAAAGACTCTCCCCCCCCGCCGTGTCCTAGACTGTGATCCCTGTTTCCCATCCATTCCTTAATGATTCCCATCCATTTGAAGGATCTTCCCTGCATCCAGTCTGTCTGGCCCTGACACACTGGAAATATTCCATAATACTAAAACACAGTTCAGCACATTCATCCCAATCGTGAATCCATGCAGTCTTTACTACTGGAAGCACAATTGATGGCTAATGGGTCTACTGAAAGACCTATTATAAAGCAATGGGACAAGGGACAAAATTGCCTGAGCCCCATTCAAACATGAAAATAGTTTCTATGTGTCTACGTTGTGGATACTTGGATGTTCTCAGTAGACAAGCTGTAGGACTATCAACAATGCTTCACAACATAAAATCCCATGTGTGAAGTTTGGCCTCATACTATTTTCTACCAAACCAAGAACCTTTGTTTGAGCAGCAAAACCCATAGGACATTTTCCCTTCTTTAAGGAATCTGGCAGATGAGAATTGTTCCTTGGCATTTCTACTGATCTTCTGACATTATTCCATCTATTCAACAAAATCATCTAGGAAATGACATGGGATCATCCCTAGTACATCATTGTTCGAGGAGCAATCTTGCTTCTGCTGCTCAGTTACTCTATGCCAGTGGTAATCTGAAATAAACCAGGGCTTACTCATATGGCTCCCATTGTCTATGTGGTTCATTCTACACCAGGCCATCATTTGGTGAGACATTAAAAGTGGTGAAATAGAGATTCCTACATGAAATTCAAACCTAGAGCCTGGATTACGCTGGGGTTCCTTGCATTTGACACTCCTTTAAAGAATTATGTATTATGTAGTCAGGTATATCTATTTGTTTACCATACTCTTAAGGAAAGTGTTCCTAACATTGAGAGTCAATGAATCCTCGCTAATGATTAACACTCTCTTGACAGATATTCTGCCTTACCTCTGAAAATTTTAATATGGCCTGCCAGACTCTATTCCATAATTCTATTCTTTTGGGGTCCACAACTCTTGCATATGGTGAAGTAGGTCAGTAAAAAGGGCAATTCACTTTGATTGAGAAGTATCAAAGCAAGAGTCTAAATATTTGCACCTGTTTCAATAATTGTGTGAGAACCAATTTTTCCCTTTCAAAAAGCTCATAAATATTCTATTAGACTTAATTTTTAAAAAATTATCTTAATTCTCTTTTGAGTAAAATTGGCTGCTTTGTTATGAAATCTCATTGCATGCAGTTCTATTTACTGGGAATATCCTGGGTTATTCTACCAATCATCTGACAAACCTACACTGCCCAATTGAGAGAAATCCCTAAGGAAATTTTCAGCGATTGGCCTGGCATATGATTACTTCAAGAATAATCTGTATGTAACTTCCAATGATGTGTAAATGTAAGTCTGGCCCTGAAATCAATTAAAGCTTAATTGCCTCCTCCCTGGAGTCAGATAAATACACCAGGAAATGGCTGGCTTCCTTTCTCTATTTTTGTTCTGCATCTGTAACAAAGCATGATGTCTCTAATGTGACACATTCAAAACCAATGGGCTTTCCAATGGATAATCTTACACTGCGAACTGGGCCCACTTTGGAAACCATTTGACCTTTCTTGACTGTACAAATACTTGTTCCACCAACATCCTACATGGAGAATGTAACTGAGATCTTGCATGGTACACTATTTGGTAAAACACTACTCTGAAAATGTAAGTTGAGCGAAATAATTACACATGAAATTGGCCCAGATTGGCTGCCGTTTAAGAAGTAGGGAAAGAGGTGAAGCATTGACTTGAACTCAGCAACTTGTAATGCTGATATTCCCAAAAGATTACTGAGATCTGATATAGTACCAACAGCAAAGTTATTAAGAACTGTAAGGTCTAATGCCAAAACATTTTTACTTACTGGCATATGGCGAATTGGCAGCAGACCCATTGAGAAAACCAGGAGAACTTCCGAGGTTGGACATCCCCGCATTGCCATATCCATTCATACTTGTTGTCACAGAATTGTAGTTTGTTTGCTGTGGAGTGGAGCTCGGCACATATCCATGAGGAGACACACTGCTTGTGTTGCGAGTAAAACCTATATTGAAAGAAGGACATTTGCACATAAGGAATAGGAGTAGAATTAGGCCATTCGGCCCATCAAGTTTACTCCGCCATTCAATCATAGCTGATCTATCTCTCCCTCCTAACCCCTTTCTCCTGCCTTCTCCCCATAACCTCTGACACCTGTACTAATCAAGCATCTATCTATCTCTGCCTTAAAAATATCCACTGACTTGGCCTCCACAGCCTTCCACAGAATCACCGCCCTCTGGCTAAAGAAATTCCTCCTCATCTCCTCCCTAAAAGAACATCCTTTAATCGCTCTTCCTCTCATGGTAACAAAGCACAATGGACCAAACCTCCACATTCTCATTGCCCATTGAAAGAGCTGATTTCAAAGATCTAACAGCTAAAACGCAATTGACTGATAAATTGACTGCCCAATGTCACTTCGGGTTGGGGTGCAAAAGAAGAGAGCGCGGGAAATGATGGTGCACAGGGCCCCTAAAGGAAACCCTTTAAAGCACTTCAAAAGGTAATATTAGATCATAGAAAAAGGCTGATCATGTGGCAAGGAAAAGTAGGGCAGGAAAAGAAGAGAGAAGGTGATACCAGCTACTGGATCCCAATCCCAAGACCCTATTACAATAAACATATGTGTGGAAAGAGGAAAGTTGTAAAAGATAAAATGGATGATACCTCTCGTACTATAGATTAGAACAAATGGGCCCAGGGCTGCATTATACGATGGTGTGCAATAGACAGTTAGAATGACAAGTTGCCAAATTCTAAAAATGGTGCTGTTAATAAGAGAAAAATAAGGAAGTGTGTAAACCTTCAGAGCCAACAGAGATACAAGGAGTGAAATGGTGTTTGGGGGGTGGGGTGGGGGGGGGGGGGGGGGGGGGGGGGAGGCGTGCTAACTAGTGATTTAGTTGCAAAGGCTATTTTCCATCTTGGAGTCTGTGCTTTGTCGTTGAAATCTATAATTTGTTTATTCACATTAAGGAAAATGACAAGAGTGGAAGAGTAAGGGGAGAGAGCAGTTAAGTTAAACCACAGTGTAGTCACATTGTGTAATTATAGAGTGATAGCAGCATGTCAGTGGCAAGGAAGGAGTAATTTCTCAGTGCTTAGCTACAGCAGACTTGTGAAGTATCGCCTAATATATCATGTTAGGTGCTGATCAATCTTCTCTTTGGACTTTAGTGAATCCTGACTTTTCACCAATCTTTCATATAAACATTTCAAGTATCCTAAAATCTGGCTTGGAGTTTGTTTTCTGTGTTGCCTTCAGCTAATCTTCCAACATCTAAGCTGCAATCCTTTTGTGATTGGTCATAAGGCAAAATGACAATAACATAATCTTAAAAACTAATACAAAATTCAGCATAATTCTTTTTACTGGATCCATTGTTTTCATAGAGTCGTATTGCACAGAAATAAAACCTTCAGTCCATGCTGATCTTTTTGTCCATCAACACAGATCCCATTTGCCCGCATTAGCTCCATATCCTTCAATGTTTGTCCAGATGCCTCTTAAACATAGAGGTTATATCTGACTCCACAACTTCATCTGACAACACATTCCGCATATCAACCACTCTCTGTAGAAAACATCCACCTCAGATCCCTTTTATTACTCCTTCCCTTCACCTTAAACCTATGGCCTTTAGTTTTTGATGCCCGTACCATGGGAGAAAAATATCTATTTATCTGTGTGAGAAATCTCAGCAAATTGTGGACGAAGCCCAGACCATCACACAAACCAACCTCCCTTCTATTGACTCCATTTATTCCTCATGCTGTCTCAGCAAGACGAACAGCATAATCAAGGATGGGTCGCACGGTGGCTTCATTGTGATCATGCATTGTCTTTCTGCTGACTGACTAGCACACAACAAAAACCTTTTTTAGCCCTGTCCCACTGTACGAGTTCATTCCAAGAGCTCTCCCGAGTTTAAAAAAAAAATCAAACTCATGGTAAGCACGTAGAATGAACGTAACGGGTACGTCGGAGCTCGAGGACATCTCTTAGCGGCTCGTAACGCTAACAGAAGGTTCTCGGGAAACGCAATAAGCTCGGGAAGACTCTTGAAGATTTTTCAACATGTCCACGAGAGCCCCGAATACTTACGAGCGGCCATTACCGTAAATCTCCGAGTTCGAATCAGGGCAAACTCGGGAGAATTCTTGAATGAACTCGTGCAGTGGGACAGGGCTTCACTGTACCTCAACACATGTGATAATAAACTAAACTAAACCAAGCCTCTTGTAATATCAAGGTCAATCTCCCCCCTGAACTAAGGTCCTTTGATCCAAGCAACATACGTTCCTGAAATCATTTTTTCCTCATAGGATCTTGGATAATTCATCATTCCATTCATACTTTGTTACGAAACCCTGAGGCATGGAAACCTCGACATAACGAGCACCTACTAAGAATCAGTGATGGAGTAAAACCATCACAAATCACCCTGAGATTCTGGGAGGACATTCCCAATAGCGCCAAGGCTGGAGCCCATCAATCAGATAAATTGTCGTAATTATCCCAAATCTTATCTCCTGTTAAAATAAGTGGACAGAGAAATCTTGCAGGTGGGTCTCAGATTTGCTGATCATTGATAAGGCCCACAGGTCATTGACCTCTCATTCCTCTCCACAAATGCTACCTGGCTGTCTGAGTGTTTCCACCATTTTCTGTTTCTTAATAATAATAATAATAATGGATGGGATTTATATAGCGCCTTTCTAATACTCAAGGCGCTTTACATCGCATTATTCATTCACTCCTCAGTCACACTCGGTGGTGGTAAGCTACTTCTGTAGCCACAGCTGCCCTGGGGCAGACTGACGGAAGCGTGGCTGCCAATCTGCGCCTACGGCCCCTCCGACCACCACCAATCACTCACACACATTCACACACAGGCAAAGGTGGGTGAAGTGTCTTGCCCAAGGACACAACGACAGTATGCACTCCAAGCGGGATTCGAACCGGCTACCTTCCGGTTGCCAGTTGAACACTTAGCCCATTGTGCCATCTGTCGTCCCAAATAGATCTAGACTGTATTCAGGTGCATCCCCATTATAGGGAATGATAAAAAAAACTTTGTGATTAGCTTCTCTGCTGATCTAAAAATCTAGTTTGAGGATGTGTAGGAAGGAACTGCAGATGCTGGTTTACACCGAAGATATACACAAAATGCTAGAGTAACTCAATGGGACAGGCAGCATCTGAAGTCTGAAGAAGGGTCTCGACCTGAAACGTCACCCATTCCTTCTATCCAGGGATGCTGCCTGTCCTGCTGTGTTACTCCAGCATTTTGTGTCTATCTTCATGCTTGATGCCCGCAAGATTTTTTTTGAGAATCAGAAAAAGTGGTGGGGTGCGATAGGTCATAAGCTGTAACTCATGTAAATGGAAAGTGAAAATCACCCAAAATTGCCTTTACCTTGAGCACCAGTAAACCTCAGGAAAATAATCAAGTCCATTAAGCTAATTGACAACCCACAATTATGTACATTGTTCATAGACACCACAATCAAAGCCTCCAATAGCTCTTCCAAAATTAATGCACATTTTCACAAAACCTTGTCCGATTAGAAAAATCTGTTTAAAGAATTTATCAATAGATGGTGAGTTACAAACCATTCACAGCTAAAATCATATCAGAGCAATCCAATACAGTGATGTCATTAAGCACCAGTGTTTTTAACGTCTGTAAATTTAACAAATTCATTTTACACTTCATCTTCAGTAATATCATGATTTAGGAATAGGCAATGAATACATTTTCAGCCTAACACATTTTTCAATGAAACATATAACGTGGGTAAACGGTGTCCTGAAATAACCGTGACGTATTTAATTTAGCCTTTTCAATTTATGAGATTTTACATCACAGATCATTTTGCAGGAACACATCCCTTTTGCAGTTTGCGGAATGTTGCCTAGCAATCAATATATAATGTTTATATATTGTACAATTTACTTGCATAGTACATTCCAATAATTTTGTGAATGGCTGTGTTAGTCATTCACAGAGATGGGCTTCACAAGCTCAGCCAGGATTTAATTGACCATCTCTAACTGCCCTTCAGAAAATGGCAGAGAGGCTCCTTCTTAGCTGCTACAGTCC
This sequence comes from Amblyraja radiata, assembly GCF_010909765.2. Classification (NCBI taxonomy): domain Eukaryota; kingdom Metazoa; phylum Chordata; class Chondrichthyes; order Rajiformes; family Rajidae; genus Amblyraja; species Amblyraja radiata. The sequence continues at coordinate 58,498,224 of NC_045966.1, forward strand.
TTGATGTGTGTGTGTCCACTCTGCTGTTAGTCATAAAGCCAGAGTAATACAGCATGGAAACAGGTCCTTTGGCCAACCTCTGCTGGCCAAGATGCCCCATCTATGCTTGTCCCACCTGCCTGTGTTTCACCCATATCCCCCTTTCCTATCCATGTATCCTATCTGAAAACTGTAACATCCAGGTTCAGGAGCAGCTTCTTACCTCCAATCATCAGGCTACTAAAAACTACAACCTCCAAATAGGCTCCGAACTATATAAACTTTGAGTCATTATTTTTGACTTTGCACAACTTTTTTTGTTGTTTATTATGGGTTTTACAGAGTACTATGTTTCCATATCTGTTGTGCTGTTGCAAGTAAGAATTTCATGGTTCCTTTCGGGACATTTGAGAATAAAAACACTCTTGACTTGACTATCTGTCCAAATGTCTTTAAAATGCTGTTATAATACCTGCCTCAATTACCTCATACCTTAAACATACAACCTCTTGTTCTTGATTCCCCGCCCAAGGGTAAGAGACAATCTGGATTGACTCAATCTATTCCCCTCCATTATACACCTCCATAAGATCAGCCCCTACACCCCTACGCTCCAAGGAATAATGTCCTAGCCTGCTCAACCTCCCCCTTAAACTCATGCCCTCAGGTGTAGCATAGGTTCACTGCCATATGTTGAAAGAACTGTACTTGCATACACTGGAATTTAGAAGGATGAGAGGAGATCTTATTGAAACATGTAAGATTATTAAGGGATTGGACAGGCTAGAGGCAGGAAATATGCTCCCAATGTTGAGGGAAGTCCAGAACCAGGGGACACAGTTTAAGAAAAAGGGGTAGGCCATTTAGAACGTAGATGAGGAAAAATGTTTTCACCCAGAGAGTTGTGAATCTGTGGAATTATCTGCCTCAGAAGGCAGTGGAGGCCAATTCGCTGGATGCTTTCAAGAGAGAGTTAGATAGAGCTCTTAAAGAAATGGATATAGGGAGAAGGCAGGAATGGGGTACTGATTGTAGATGATTAGCCATGATCACAGTGAATGGCAGTGCTGGATCGAAGGGCCGAATGGCCTTCTCCTGCACCTATTGTCTATTGTCTATTGGCTATTGTCTATTGTCCTGGCATCATCCTCGTAAATCTTCTCTGCATTCTTTCCGGCTTAGCAACCTCCTCCGTTTGGCAGGGTGAACAAAACTGAACACAATACTCCAAATGCACCTCACCAATGTCGTGTACAGCTGTAACAGAACATCCCAACTTATATAATCAATACCCTAGCTGATGAAGGCCAATGTACCAAAAGCCTTCTTGTCCCCATGGTATCATCACAATGCTGCTGGGATTACACTGTGTGTACATTGTGGGTAGATGGAATGGTTATTTTAGTGTGCATTTCGATTGGTAATTTGAAGTACGCAATCCTATTGGGATGTCACGATGTGGCAATGGGGGTTTGAATAGTTGAATATATTAGCATGTACTTTGAATGGATTGCCCTTCAGTACACTCAGTATGATGCATATCATTTACGACTACTCTTGCAGTAAATAACCTGTAAAGATTTACGCGGGAGCTGTGGGACAGAGGCAGCAGGGATCAGATAGAAAGCTGGTCAACATCACCAGTGTTGATCCCACGAACCAAGCCTTACCCTGATTGGCACCTTGCGAAGATTCAGACACGTTGACAGCCAGTTGCCCGCTGAAGGAATTGACGCCCATCATTCCTGCGTGGACAGATGTGTTGCTGAGAGCTGGGAGCTGGTTGTGGTTACGGGGAACATTGTACAGGGCCTCTGCAATGTCAGCTGCTCGCTTCAGGATAATTTCCTAACAGGCATGTCAAAACAAAAGATAATCAATCACCACAAACCCAACGCAAATGTTGACTGAAGTTAGAAAGACATGTTTAAAATGGTAGTACAACATTGTGTGTGAGAATTGGGTGGCGAGAGAGGGTGGCCACGGTTGCACAGTGGTAGAGTTGCTGCCTTACAATGCTTACAGTGCCAGAGACCTGGGTTCGATTCCGACTACGGGGCTGTCCGTACGTTCTCCCCCCCCTGACCCCATGGGTTTTCTCCGAGATCTTCTGTTTCCTCCCACATTACAAATACGTACATGTATGTTGGCTAATTGGCGGTGTATGTGTAGATTATCACTAGTGTGTGTAGGATAGTGTGCGGGGATCGCTGGTCGGTGCGGACTCAGTGGGCCGAAGGGCCTGTTTCCGTGCTACATCTCTAAAATCTAAATTCAAATTTCTTTATCATCAACTCTTAAAGGGCTTTCTCATTGTGCGACCTGAAGCAAGACCTAACAAGGTTTAACATCGTGGGAACCTTCTGCGATAGCAGTACGGCATTCGTGGACCACCGAGGACCTCCGTGGCGCTAACGGCAGGTAGTCGTGTGACTTGGTAAGGTCGGGAGAAAATTCAAACATTTTGGAATTTCTCCAAGAGTGTCTTGAGCAGCGTTGCAACATTGTATGGTCGCAGATGCCAGTGCGATATCCGTGCGATATCCGTAATGACACTTGCGAATACCGTGGGAACTCCTGCGAACGGTAAACCCGGAAGCTGGACAGAAGGGACATAAGGTGAGTAAAAGAGGTGGTCTCAATATCGCCAATGGACCATGTGTCCATCGAGGACGTCCCACCTAATTGTCATTGTTTGAGAATCTTTTTCACAGTAAGACTTGCAGAGATGCCTCTCAGAAAATCGCAAAGAAAGGGGTCAAAGAAAGTCGGAAAGTTTTTAGCCATGCAGGTAAATGAGGAGGAAACTCAGCAAGAGAGACAGGTGGAGAGGCAAGAGGAGATGCCAGAGATACCACTGCCTGTGGGCTCCTTGGAGCAGGGAGAGGGTGATCAAGGTGGATTTGAGATTGCCTCCCCAGTAGCTGTTGCCTCCACAATATTCTCAGCAGACGAGAACATAAAGGTTAGATGGCAGAAGGTAAAGCCATATAACTTCAACAGGGAACAAGAGGGTGAACTGGTGGAGTGGTACCAATTCAATGAGATTCTCTATGACAAATCCAGAGAGGATTATAGAAATAGGGAGAGAAAGCGCAACCTGCTGGAGACGAAGGCTGCTGAGTATCCCCGGTGCTCATGTGAGTAACTATAACAATATATTAGTTTATGTACAGGAGAACAATTTAATGTTATCCATGATTTTAAAACATACAATGCTACAGATGTAAAAGTGCTGTTTTTGCAGTCACCTTTAATTTATCTTATAAGTCTGTCTGTTCCCTGCAGCTGCAATGTAAAAGTAGTGGCAGACAGCTTTTACACCCTCTTCGTTTGAAGTGGGAATCATGTCTCTTTTAGAGCCATAAAATAAATTATGCATGAGGTCCCAAATTATTCTTTAACTCATTAAAGAGCTCGGGTGAAATTCTGACAAAGTTTTTGAATGCACTTTTATCCTCTTCGCACAGCACATTAAGCAGTTGCTCATATTGTCCTAATTGAGGTCTCCGTTGAAACATGGGCTTAACCCAGTGAGACTTCCTCTTAATTATCTTTTTAATTAATCTCACCCTTCTGCCTTCACGCAAGCGTTTTCGATGCACATGTTGCGCTAATGCATACAGCACGTCAATGAAAATAACAACCAGCCTGTACTCGAACCAACTTTGTATAGGCATGTCGGCAAATGAGACAATTCTACGAACGGGGGATATTTATATAGCGTGTGAAAAAAAAGTGACATCATTTGTGCCACGTGATTAACTACACTACAGTCCACGATGTTCATTCACGATTAACGGGAAAGATCGGGAGACGGACAAGTCAGTCGCACAAATGACAGAATTGCCGAGTACCGTGGGAACTCTTTATCGTGGGAACACTTTATCGTGCGGAACTCGTGCTGGACCACGACCACTTCACTCGGGTGACATCTTGCTTCAGGTCGCACCGTGAGAACTCGCCATTACTCTTGTCTCTGTTTTAGCCCAGTTTTGAGGAAAGCAAAGAAGACCTACCCAGTGGTATGAATATTGATTTCTCTAACTTGAAGTAACCCCTGCATCCCCTCTCTCTCCATCCATCGCCCAAGCAAGTTGTACCAACTTCAAAGTTGTCTTTTTGAGTTTCATTGTCTGTACTCATTGTCACCCAGAAACTGGTGGGTGCCTGGAATGTGGTGGAAACTGATACGAGTATGCCGTTTCAGAGACTTTTAGATAGGCATGTGGATATATGGGAAATGGAGGGTTATGAATGAATGAATTAATGAATTGGCCATGTATTCACATACAAGGAATTTGCCTTGGTGCTCCGCCCGCAAATGACAACATGACATACAGTGACATTTGGGAATAACACATGTAGGCAGATGAGATTAGCTTAACTGAGCATCAAGTTTGGCACAGACATTATGGGCCGAAGAGATGGTTCAGATACTGTTCCATGTTCTATGATGTTAGTGAGCCACAGCCTGTGCTTCAGGAATGCTGCAGGGTCAGTCTTCTGGGCTCTAGTTTCCTCTCACATCCCAAAGACGTGCGGGTTTGTAGGTTAATTGGCCTCTGTAAATTGCCTCTAGTGCTTGGACTATTCGTGGAATACAGTGCTTGACTCTCCAGCGCCTGGTTCTCAGTATTGGATGGAAGCAAGAGAAACTGCAAAGGCTGGTGTACAAAAGAAGGCATGAAGTGTTGGGGTAACTGAGTGAGTCAGACAACATCTCTGGAGAACAAAGATAAACGACGTTTCAGGTTGGGACCCTTCTTCAGACTCATACTGAAGAAAGTTCCCGACCTGAAACGTTACCTACCCATCTTCTCCAGAGATGCTGCCTGACCTGTTGAAATACTGCAGCACTTGGTCTCTTTTTGTTCTCGGTGTCAGGTGTTACCTTTTCACACTTAATACAATACAATACAATATTTATTCCATGTCATTTGAACCTCAGTGAGGCTCAAACGAAACTCCGTTTCTATAGCCATGCAAACAAAGCAATTCCTACGAGACACACAAACAATTCAATTCACACAAACATCCATCACAGTGAATCTCCACCTCACTGTGATGGAAGGCAAAGTCTTTTCTCTCCAAGGTTGAACCCGCTATTACCTGGTTATTATGTGGCATTCCATATAGTGCCTCCACCAAATCTGCAGCTCTCTTCAGTATAACCTCCTGTGGGAACAAAACACAAAGATTTCTTTCTTAGATCCCACAATAGGTTCTTATCATTGATTTTATCAAAATCCGCATGGGGTCAATTAGGTGTACGGAGTGGGTGAAGAGGAGGGCTGTTTTGGTAAAATCCTCCTGAATCACCTTCTTTCCCACATTACTTCAATAAGTGGCTGACCCAAACCCAGCCACCTTGATGTGTGTGGGTCAGACAAAAACCTCAGCATTGCCCAATGCTGTCACCTGTCATCCATGGTCATATTTCACCAGGTGCCATGGAAGATCCTGGGTTGGGATTGCTGGATATTTTACCCTTATTCCACCTCAGGAGTGTCAAGGCTGTTTGTTGCTCGAGGATAGAGCACTGCTGAGACCAGTTGACTCTGAACAGAGCTGAACCTTGAACGTTCTTGGCCATTTGGCTATTCTCACCTTCCTTTTCTCAATGTCATTTAAATTCTTGCCGGAAGTAGACGAAAAATGCTGGAGAAACGCAGCGGGTGAGGCAGCATCTTTGGAGAAAAGGAGTAGGTGACGTTTCGGGTCGAGACCCTATTTCCGAAGAAGGGGCCCAACGTGAAACGTCATTTATCTTTGTTCTCCAGAGATGCTGTCTGACTCACTCAGTTACTCCAGCACTTCATGCCTTCTTGCCGGAGTCAGTTTATGAGTTCAAGTCCCTCAGCATTTAATCAGAGTGGTGTCATAAGTGATAGGTGCAGAATTAGGCCATTTGGCCCATCATGTCTACTCCACCATTCGACCATTGCTGATCTATCTCTCCCTCTTAACCCCATTCTCCTGCCTTCTCCCCATAACCCGTGACACCCATGCTAATCAAGAATCTATCTACCTCTGCCTTAAATATATCCATTGACTTGACCTCCACACCCTTCTATGGCAAATAATTCCACAGATTCACCACCCTCTGACTAAAGAAATTCCTCCTCATCTCCTTCCTAAAGGAACATCCCTTAATTCTGAGGCTCTGACCTCTATTCCTAGACTTTCCCACTAGTGGAAACATCCACTCCACATCCACTCTATCCAAGTAATTCACTATTCAGTAAGTTTCAATGTCCCAGTCCATTTCTAAGGGACAGCAATGTCTCTGCTTGGGAACAGCAGAAAGTCTCCCATAAGCTACCTCCAAATGTTACATTTGGAACTTTTACCACTGAGTAGTGGTAATTGGCTAGTGAGCCCTTTTATCAAAAATATCAGCTTCATTTGTCAGTGACATACATGTACTTTCATTGTACTGCTCTTTCTATAATATTACATGTAATTTTACAATTGCATTTTTGCATCTATTGTGATCATTTTCAAAATGTATTTATTTTCATTTTACTTTTTTAGTTAAAACTGTTGCATTTATGAGTAGTCACTTGCATTCAGTGACTTATTTCTGAAATACATTTTCAGTTGTTCATTCATACAAATAAAGTGCAGGCATTAACATCCCAAAAAGGTAACTTAAGTAAAAGATCACTTAATCAAGTTAGTGTTGGTGCCAGTTTAGTTTAGAGATACACTGCAGAAACAGGCCCTTTGGCCCATCGAGTCCTCACCGACCAGCGATCCTCGCATATTAACACTATCCTACACACACCAAGGACAATTTACATTTATACAAGGCCAATTAACCTACAAACCTGTACGTCTTTGGAGTGTGGTAGGAATCCGAAGATCTTTGAGAAAACCCACACAGGTTTCGGGGAGAATGTACAAACTCTGTACAGGCGGCACCCGTAGTCGGGATCGAACCTGGGTCTCTGGGGCTGAAAGTGCTGTAAGACAGCAACTCTACCGCTGCGCCACCGTGCACTTAACAAAGAATCCCATGGATGCAAAAGGAAACTTATTGAACTCACTTATTTGACGATTGGGTAAAATCTAGCGAAAGCCAAAAGTAGGCTATGTTTCTTGTTCATATAATACCTTTGAGTAAGGCAAAGAAATGCATTTTAAAGGCATTATCAAAATGTGCAATTGACTGCCTGTACTGAATTCACACATATTAGTTATCTAGTTTTGCGATATAAATAAATGTATGTTTCGAATATGTTTTGTCTTGTTATGTTTTGTCCAGACATGTGTGCCGACTCCAAGATGGCGCCCAACCCAGGCAACTATTTGCATGCTAGCCACAGAAGCAGATCTACACACTCATATTGCAATTCCTCCACACTCTTAAATCTGTACTCCTGTACACTGTAGATGGCTTGATTTTCACTCTGACTCACGGAACACATGACAATGAACTAAACTGAACTGAATATTATGTCAGAGGAGTTCACATAAGATTACAGATATCATCGATGATAAAGTCTGTGGCTTTAAATTTACATAGTTCAGTTTAACTTACATAGGTTTGTTCACAAGGAAAAAGTTAACGGACTTTAAAAGTTTTCTGAAAGTAAGAGATCGCACAAGAAATGTACAAGATTGTGGATGGATGGTTGATATATTTTGGTTTGATAATGACATTGAAGGATGTAGAGCATTTCTGGTCATTTTGGAAGGGCAAAGGGGAGCAATGCTGGAAACTAGAACCAAATACAGATTGGAGAACTGTTCCTCCCTTCACTCTATCACTTGCCACCACAGTGGACATTCAGGTTATGATTGGAAAACATATTGTGACTTCTGAAGCTTGGTCACAAAGACTAATTGGGAGATGCCAGTAATTGTATATTAATACATATTATTGTGTTAAGCTCTTCACGATAAGGAAGAATTCAACAATATCTCCTTCTACTTCCTTTGACATAACTCATCCTATACGTTTTCAACCCAATATCATTTTCCAATCCAACAAAAATTCTTATTTTAATAGCTTTCTCTTCCTGCTTTTAATAATTTCTTGACCCAAGTTGTGAAAGACTGCACTGGTAAATTGCTGCAAAGATGTTTCAGGGTTGTCTTCCCTGTTAAATGACTTTTGGACAGCACAAGCTCATGAGCAGTTCATTTTTCAAGTCTGATGCATGCCCAATGTTCGTTCCACACCACCAGCTTTGTGAACAGCTACGGAGGCATATCTATGGACACTTTCCCTGTTCATTGTCTACTGCGCACCACGGCCATAAAATTTGCACATGGGAAATTATTAAAACATCTTGTAAAACATACTGCTCTGAGACACAGGCGGAACGGTGGCGCAGCGGTAGAGTTACTACCTAACAGCGCCAGGGACCCAGGTTAGATCCTGACTACGGGTGCTGTCTGTATGGAGTTTGTACGTTCGCCCCGTGACCTGCATGGGTTTTCTCCGAGATCTTCCGTTTCCTCCCACACTCCAAAGACGTACAGGTTTGTAGGTTAATTGGTTTGGTAAATGTAAAAAATTGTCCCTGGTGGGTGTACCAACCGGTGGGTGGCGCGACTCTCATCAGCAGCGGCCTCTGCAGTCCGTCTGCGTTTTTTATTATTTTATATCTATGTTTTTATGTAGTTTTTGTTATTTTTGTTGGGGTATGTGTGTGGGGGGGTGGGGGTGGTGTGGGGGGGTTGGGGGTAACTTTTAAATCTCTCCCTGCACGGGAGACCCGACCTTTTCTTTGTCGGGTCTCCGTTGTCGTTGGGGCTGCAACGAGGAGCGGCCTCCAACAGGAAGACCGGGGGCTGTGGTGCCGACTACTCACCTCACCGTCGCGGAGCTGGCCGAGTCCAGAGCGGGTGGAGCTGTGGTGGACGCTGCTGCGGCCCGACCTCCGGAGATTCGGTGGCTGCAACTGCGGGTCTGGCGGACGACACCGGGAGCCCGCGGGTCCCTGGAGGGAGTCCGCTTTTCAGGGCTCCCGCAACGGCGACTTCTCCCGCCCGAAGAATGTTGCGGGGTTGAAGAGCTCCTGGAGCGGGGCCTTACAGCATCGCCCCGCGCGGCTTGGAATGGCCGCGGGAGTTTGCGAGCGCACGCCGGGGGCTCTAACACCAAGACCCGGTGTGCGGCCTTGCATCACCCGGCGTGGCTTTAATGGCCACGGGACAATTCGCCATCGCCCGCCGGGGGCTTTGACTTTGACTCTGACATCGGGGGGGAGAGTGCAGTGGAGAGATAAGTTTTTGCCTTCCATCACAGCGATGTGATGGATGTTTATGTAAATTATGTTGTGTCTTGGGTCTATTTGTTTGTAATGTATGGCTGCAGAAACGGCATTTCGTTTGGACCTCAAGGGGTCCAAATGACAATAAATTGAATTGTATTGTATTGTATTGTATTGTAATGTGCAGGGATCGCTGGTCGGCATGGACCCGGTGGGCCGAAAGGCCTGTTTCCCGAGTTTCTGTGCTGTATCTCTAAACTAAACTAAACTAAACACTGGGCTAAATGCAGCAGAGGTATTTCAAACTGTTCAGCCTGTTTTAGGTTGTGGTCTTTGTTAACTAACAGATTCATACAGCATAGAAAATGTCCCTTTGGCCCTTCGAGTCCACACAAACAATCAAACACCCATCTGCATTCATCCTAACCTCATGATTACATCCCCCCACATTCCACTCAACTCCCCTCACTATCTACCACTCAATACTATTTACTGCAGCCAACAATGCTGCCAGCTTGCACTGCATTAGGCTGTGGGAGGAAGCTGGAACACCCAGGGAAGTTCCTGCAACCTCCACACAGAGACAGACAGCACCAGAGTTCTGGAATGAACACAGGTCACTAGAGCTGTGAGGTGGCAGCTCTTGTTATGCCCCTGTCCCACTTAGGAAATCTGAACGGAAACCTCTGGAGACTTTGCGCCCCACCCAAGGTTTCCATGCGGTTCCCGGAGGTTTTTGTCAGTCTCCCTACCTGCTTCCACTACCTACAACCTCCGGCAACCACCTGCAACCTCCGGAAACCGCACGGAAACCTAGGGTGGGGAGCAAAGTCTCCAGCGGTTTCCGTACAGGTTTCCTAAGTGGGACAGGGGCATAAATAAGCTTCACCACTGCTCCAGTCTGAGACAAATTAAAGATACTTTACAATCGCGGGTGAAAAACATACTTGTACATTGTATTCACAATACAACTTTATTTATCCCAGTGGCAAATTGGTCTGCCACCAGTCAAAAGATACAGTTGCAAGGCATTGAAAATGTCACGTGCATTATAATAATGAAATTTAAGCTACCAGTTATTTCGCAGCAGATACGTAATATTGCACAAATATGAAATTAATTATCGAGTGGTAAAGTTCAGGATGAGGGATGTGCAAGGATTGGGAGGGGGGGGGGGGGGGGTGGGGGAGGGGGGGGAGGGGGAGGGAGAGGTCAGTCTACCCCACAACAGAGGTGGGAGGATTTGTACAAATGAAATTAGCAGCACATTTTGACACAACGGGCTGCAGGAATTTGGAGCACTCTCTCCTCAGAGGCAACACAGGCTGAAGATCAATGATCATTTTTTAGAGAGAGATTGATATAATTTTTACTGGTTAATAACACAGAAGAAAAATAACAAATGTGTGAAAACACAAGTCACAACAGTGGAACAGATTTAATGGGCTGAATGGCCTACTTCGTCTGTGTGTGAAAGAGACAGATTTTGGTTTGTTTAGCTTATTGTCATGTGAATCGAGGTACAATGACAAGCTTTTTGTTGCATGCTCCCCAGTCTGCAGAAAGAGTACATTTGATTACAATCGTCCACGTTGTGCAGATACAGGATAAAAGGAATAACATTTAGCACAATATAACGTCCAGTAAAGTCTGATTAAAGATAGCCCGAGGGTCCCCAATAAGTTAGATGGTAGCTCAGAAATGCTCTCTAGTTGGTGATTGGATGGTTCAGTTGCCTGATAACAGCTGGGAAGAAACTGTCCCTGAATCTATGCGTTTCCACACTTCTGCCTGATGGGAGATGGGAGAAGAGGGAGACTTGTCCTTGAATATGCTGCTGGCCTTGCCGAGGCGGTGTGAATTGTAAATAGAGTCAATGGAAGCAAGGTTGATATGAAGAAGGGTCTCGACCCAAAACGTCACCCATTCCTTCTCTCTAGATGCTGCCTTTCCCTCCGAGTTACTCCAGCATTTTGTGTCCACCTTCGGTTTAAACCAGCATCTGCAGTTCTTTCCCACACAGGTTGATATGAGTGACGGACTGGGCTGCGTCCGTAACTCTGCAATTTCTTGCGGTCTTGGAAGGAGTTGATCCCAAACTATGCTGTGATGCATCCCGATAAAATGCTTTCTATGGTGCATCTGTAGAAGTTGGTGAGAGTTGTTGGGGTCATGCCAAACTCCCTATGCCTCCAAAGGAAGTAGAGACATTGGTGTGCTTTCTTGACCATTGCTTTGATATGGCTAGTCCAGGAGAAGTTGCTAGTGATATTTATGGGTAGAAGGCAGGAGAATGGAGTTGAAGGGGAGAGATAGATCAGCCATGATTGAACGGTGAAGTAGATTGATGGGCCGAATGGCCTAATTCTGCTCCTATCACTTGTTAACTTATGTCCACACCAGTGGAGTGAGCAGAGATATGAAGACATTTCATACATAGAGGCAAGAAACATGTTCCCGATGTTGTGGGAGTCCAGATCCAGGGGCCATAGATTGAGAATAAGGGGTAAGCCATTTAGAACGGAGATGAGGAAACACTTTTTCACCCAGAGAGTTGTGCATCTGTGGAATTCTCTGCCTCAGAAGGCGGTGGAGGCCAATTCTCTGGATGCTTTCAAGAGAGAGTTGGATAGAGCTCTTAAAGAACGCGGTGTCAAGGGATATGGGGAGAAGGCAGGAACGGGGATCCACTGATTGTGGATGATCAGCCATGATCACATTGAATGGCGGCGCTGGCTCGAATGGCCGAATGGCCTACTCCTGCACCTATTGTCTATTGTCTATTTACCCCCAGAAACTTGAAGCTTTGAACCATCTCTACTTCGGCACCATCAATATATACCAGATATGTGTATCAGATTTGGGACGAGGAGTGTGGGGAGATAATGAAGGGCTGGCAGGTACACAAAGAAGAGTCACAGGCCAACAGCGAGGGCAAGGGGTTAAGGTTGTGGGTGCTACAAATGTTAAAAGACCGAACAGAAACAAAGAGGGCTTGATAGAAAATGATGCAGGGTAATCGAATATTGGATTACACTACAACAAGAGAGATAGTAACTCGCACTGAAAAGCTAGACATTAAAACATGGGTATACAATAATGGAGAGAGAAAATTATTTTTGAATGACTTCAATTAGTGGATACAGAAATGCAGAGTTGGCTTTGTTTTGATGCCTCTGTACACTCTGAGAAAATTTACCAGATGCATTATATCCTGACTGGTTGCATTATGGCAAATCCAATGCACAAGAACGCAACAGGCTGCAGGGAATGGTGGACTCGGCCCAGTCCATCAAGGGCATAGTCCTCCCCTCCATTAAAAACCTCTACAAGAGGTGCTGCCTCAACAAGGCGGCATCTATCATCTAGGTTCCCCACAACGTGCACCATGTATGCTTCTCACAGCTACCAGCAGGCAGGAGATACAGAAGCCTGATGTTCCACACCAGCAGGTTCATGAACAGCTGGAACAGTTGGAAGTGACTGCAGATACTGAAGATAGGCACAAAATGTTGGAGTAACTCAGCGGGACAGGCATCATCTCTGGAGAGAAGGAATGGGTGTCGCTTCAGGTCGAGACCCTTCTTCAGACTGAGAGCGGAGGAGAACCTCTTCAAAGTAGGCAGACCTTGAGGAGATTTCGCAGTGGAGCAAACTAAATGTGTAGGAAGGAACAGCAGATGCTGGTTCTCCTCCACCTACCTCAGTCTGAAAAAGGGTCTCGACCTGAAATGTCACCCATTCCTCCTATCCAGAGATGCTGCCTGTCCCGCTGAGTTACCCCAGCATTTTGTGTCTACCTTCCTTCAACCCTCAGGTTGTTGAACCAACCTGTATTAGCCTAACCCCACATCAATAATGGAACACAGCTGCCCATTCAGATAACTTTCCAGGTCAAGAGAAGCATTCTGAGAATCACGTGAAGTTTGCACATTCTCCCCGTGACTGCACGTGTTTCCTCTTGGTGTTTCGGCTTTGTCCCACATCCCAAGGATGTGCTGATTGGAAAGTTATATTGGCCACTACTTTGCATTGTGTTACAGGGAGGGGAGGAGGGGTCGGGTGGGTAAGGTAGTTGATAGGGAAGGGGGATGAAAGATGGAATTAGTGTAAATGTTAGCGTCATGGCGGTGGACTAAAGGGCCTGTTACCATGGTGTATATCTCCACAACAAAGCAACAGTCATACAATTATGAAGGCTCCTGACATAATTAATTTCAGCAGTTCATTTCTTGTGGATGGATGTTAAAGGGCCTGTCCCACTTGGGCGTCATTTGCACATCATTTACGCGACAGCTTGTAGTGACTGCGCACGATTGTCGCGCGCAAATCACGCATCATCATGCGTCAGCACAGCCGTCTGGTGCGTGTGACATCATTAGAATACCCTGCTTCCCTATTCTGCATCATGACCATCATGGAAGAACTACAGATTTTATTGCTGCAGCAACAGAGAGTTCTGTTAGCAACAGCCTTCATACTTACAGATTAACCAGGCAGGAGTACAACAAGAAAGGCTAGCGAGAAACCCAGGAGGAGGTTTGTGTGGACGAGGTTAGAGGTTACATGACGCATAAAAGGTGGGCTGACTGCGTATGGGCGGCGTCGCATTTTTACGGACGTTGACGGACGGTGATGTAACCATGCGTCACCACGCGATACAGTGTGCGACGCCAATGCGTCAGCGTGCGTAAGCGATACGTCACGCAGGTGGCGCACGAGGATTTCGGTACACTACAAAATCCTGGAGTGCCGCGCGATACCACTTGCCACTACATGCGATTCCACGCCTCACCATGAGCTATGCGCGCGTCACCCACACGCCCCCCACGCATCGACCAATTTTCTACATGACGCGTAAATGAGGCGCAAATGAGGCCCAAGTGGGACAGGCCCTTCACCCTCACACTTTTAGCCTGCACGCAGAAAGACAAGACAGAAGCAAGTGCCTGCGTCTTTAAGAGTGATAATCTGTGTGAGAACTGTATTCAAATCAGAGAAAGGCTGGGATGCCAAATGCAGTGAATGTTACAAATAACACTTTTCACTGGCTATGTACAAGCAATATATCAAAGCATGCAGATAGCAGTAAAAGACATAGGATTTATTCTATATTCTAACAACAGGAACTTTAATTACAGTTAAAATTCACCTCATATAAAATAATGTAGTCACTATAGGCAACTTAGTAGTTATGGCCAATTTCCAGACACTATTTAAGTGTTTGTATATATAAAGGCCCCTAGAAAGAAGGTAAAACACTTTAGTAACATAATTACATTCATTTAGCTGTCAACGTCAACATTTTCAAAAATCATTCAGTCTATTTTCTGATGACAAGCTACAAGATTTTAAATCCTCCACAGTACACTGTGAAATTGTTCCCGCTAACAGCCACTTACAATTCAAAGAGTTCTTTATGCATATAGAATAGCTGCTGCTTCAGGTTGTTTTTTTAAACACAGAGACAATTCTCTCTGACTGGAGGTTTCTCCACACCACCAATGCTGCTAATGTTGAGTTGTCTTCATTTCTTTGCTCACTCCACTGGTGTGGACATAAGTTCATAAGGGATAGGAGAAGAATTAAGCCATTCGGCCCATCAAGTGTACTCCACCGTTCAATCATGGCTGATCTATCTCTCCCCCTCAACTCCATTCTCCTGCCTTCTCCCCATAACCCCTGATACCCGTTAGCAGGGTAGATGAACAAAGTACGAGTGCTCAACATGTACGGGCAAGCTGAGGGTGTGAATGGTGTCTGGTTCTTCAATAAGAATTGTCTTTGGGAACACAACTGATCTCATCTTCCTGCTCTTCCACTCTCTAATGGGTGAAATCCCTAATATCAAGGGCAGATAACATGGACTGTGACAGTGTGCCCAGTGGATCATCTTGGGGTTAGATGCAAAATGCTTCAGAAACTCAGCGGGTCAGGCACCATCTCTGGAGAGAAGGAATTATGACGTTTCCGGTCGAGACCCTTCTTCAGACTGCGAGTTAAGTGAGAGGGAGACATAGAGATATGGAAGGATAAGGTGTGAAATAACAGATCAAAGCAGACGATGATAATGAAATGTAGCCGAGGGGAAGGTGACAAGGAGGCACACAAACAGTAACATTTAATCAGGAGGTCAGTGAAACTAGTCAGAGAACTAGGATGGGGAAGGGATGGAGAGAGAGGGAAAGCAAGGGCTACTTGAAGTGAGAGAAATCGATATTCAAGTCAAGTCAAGTCAAGTTTATTTGTCACATATACATACAGGATGTGAAGTGAAATGAAAGTGGCCATGCCTGCGGATTGTGCAAAAACTACAGAACAACAGAACAGAATCAGTATTTATTTGTTAGAAAATATATATATTTTTTAAAACACAACACAACAGTAAATTGGTACAGTAAATTAGTCCCTGGATAAGAGTTTACAGTCCTTATATGAAGAAAGACTGGATAGACTCGGCTTGTACTCGCTAGAATTTAGAAGATTGAGGGGGGATCTTATAGAAACTTACAAAATTCTTAAGGGTTTAGACAGGCTAGATGCAGGAAGATTGTTCCCGATGTTGGGGAAGTCCAGGACAAGGGGTCACAGTTTAAGGATAAGGGGGAAATCCTTTAGGACTGAGATGAGAAAAACATTTTTCACACAGAGAGTGGTGAATCTCTGGAATTCTCTGCCACAGAAGGTAGTTGAGGCCAGTTCATTGGCTATATTTAAGAGGGAGTTAGATGTGGCCCTTGTGGCTAAAGGGATCAGGGGGTATGGAGAGAAGGCAGGTACAGGATACTGAGTTGGATGATCAGCCATGATCATATTGAATGGCGGTGCAGGCTCGAAGGGCCGAGTGGCCTACTCCTGCATCTATTTTCTACGTTTCTATGTTTCTATGTCCTGATGGCCTGTGGGAAGATGATAGCACTGGGCTGTAAGCTGTTAGCTGTGATTGTTACCATGATGTGTAACTATGAGCTGTCTGAGATTATGGTACCTATGGACAACTGAAGAACACTTACTGTGAACCTTCTTGGTCAGTGCATGCGAAACAACCAAGGCAAAGTGGCAGTGGACCAACTAATGGACATTATCAGTAGAGCAACCAAAACCTGATGCCTTTGGGCCAAGGAACACACGCTATCTGTGGGGAAACTGGGACACACAACCCATGGATGAATCAGGATACACTCCATTGAAGCAAATGGGATACCCTAGTGGGGGGTGAATCAGGAAACCAGCCAGAACTCACAATCTGTAGGCCCACTGGAATGAAGTACGTGTGGACCAATCATACTAGCTGTCGAACAACTAAACTATGACCTTTGGATCAATCCAGACACTGTAATGAATTTATGAGTCTTCTACTTTATTATGGAGGGATATAAAAACTTAAAACCCTGTCCCACGGTACGAGTTCATTCCAAGAGCTCTCCCGAGTTTAAAAAAAATCAAACCCGTGGTAAGCACGGAGAATTAACGTAGCGGGTACGTCGGAGCTCGGGGACGTCTCTTAGCGGCTCATAACGCTAACGGCAGGTACTCGGAAAGACTCGCTAATGGCAGGTAAGCACGGGAAGACTCGTAAAGATTTTTCAACATGGCAGACTCGGTGGGCTGAAGGGCCTGTTTCCACATTGTATCTTTGTATCTCTAAACTAAACTCAACCTCAGCAATGGTTTCAACTCATCACAAGCTTCTCCCCCGTTGTCAAATGCAACGTGAGTACCGCATAGAATGCATTCCTGTTGATTTCTGTGGATGCATTCTGTGGATTGATCAGCAAGCACTATCACTCTGATCAAGGGACTTATGTGGACAACACCTCTCAGTGTTTCCCACGTTCTACCCGTTCTTACAGAGATGTAAATATTTGCTACTTCAGTGAGATTTTAGCAGTCCAACAAGTTACACATGAGAGTAATCTAGTCAGAAACGTAAATGCAAACTATAAATGCATCTCTCCGTATATACAAAGGAAAAGCTCAGCAAAAGTTTTTGTGCGTCCCTTACATACTGAGATGAACAAAAAGGAAAGGCAGATAAATTGAACAACTACTTTTTCTCTGCCTTCATGGGAGAAGACATGAAAAAGGAATAGAGCACAAGAATAAATACATCTTCCTGCATTTAGATATGGGCCCTTTGTCAGACCACAATTGGAATATTGTGTACTGTCTTAAGCAAGGGTATATTTGCAATGACTGAAACAAAAGTTCCTTAGATTGATTTCTGGGTTCATAGTATGAATTTGAACAGAATGGCCCTAAATTCTCTTGATTTCAGAAGAATGAGCTCTGACCTCATTGAAACATATACAGGGCTTCACAAGGTAGATACAGGCACAATATTTCCCACGGTAGGTCTCAAGAAGGGTGTTGACCCTAAACGTCACCTATGCATGTTCTCTGGAGTTGGTGCCTGACCTGCTGAGTTACTCCAGCACTTTGTGTCCTTTTGCAATATTTCCCTTAATTGGGATGTCTGGAAGCAGAGGGCATGGCCAAAAAAATAGGTCAGTCATTAAAGACTGCGATGAGCAGAGAAGTTCTTCATAAAGTTTATTTTGAATCTTTGAAATTCAGGATACAGCTGGGCTTTGGAGTTACAGTTGCAGAGAATGTTCAAGTTAGAGATTGATTCCATTTTTGGAAAGTGTGCTAAACAAGGAAATTGCTGCTGAGGTCAAACTTATTGAATCATGGAATCATTACGAGTAACCAAGTAGAATACTCCTCTTACTATTTCTGACGTTCATTTGAATAAGACTAGCTTTGTAGCAATAAGACACATTACCTGATGATCAATGAGAACACATCACAAATGGGCCAACCAAATCCAAGTTCAAGAGAGTTTATTGTCATGTATTGTCCCTGATAGGACAATGACATTCTCGCTTTGCTTCAGCACAACAGTACATAGTAGGCGTGACTATAGAACAGATCAGTGTGTCCATATACCATTATATAAATATATACACACATGAATAAATAAACTGATAAAGTGTAAATAAACAGATAATGGGCTATCAGAGTTTTGTCCGAGCCAAGTTTAATAGCCTGATGGCTATTGGAAGTGGGGAAGTAGCTATTCCTGAACCTAGTCGTTGCAGTCTTCAGGCTGAAGGTAGCAGGGAGATGAGTGTGTGGCCAGGATGGTGTGGGTCCTTGATGATACTGCCAGCCTTTTTGAGGCAGCGACTGGGATAGATTTAAATAAATTTACTGTTTTTGCCCCAATCAGAACATACATCTATAGACCAGTTGGGCCATATTGCCTGAGAACCAATTGTGACATACTAGCAGTAGTACAACCAATGTACATGAGAACCAATAGATACTGTCAAATAACGCTCTCTATTTATCAGCCAATAAAGGCACATTACGTGTGGTGAACTGGGATGGCACGGTGGCGCAGCGGTAGAGTTGCTGCCTTGCAGCGCCAGAGACCCGGGTTCGATCCTGACTACGGGTGCTGTCTGTACGGAGTTTGTACGTTCTCCCCGTGATCTGCGTGGGTTTACTCCGAGATCTTCGGTTTCCACTCACACTTCAAAGATGTACAGGTTTGGAGGTTAATTGGCTTGGTATAAATGTACAATTGCCCCCAGTGTGTGTAGGATAGTGTTAATGTGCAGGGATCGCCGGTCGGTGGGATGAAGGATAGTTTCCACGTCGTATCTTTAAACTAATAAACTGAACTAAACTGAGTCAATCAAAACGGTCAATGTCTGTCCCAGCCCACACAATTTAGCTGCTGATGAAACAGGACATAATGCCAGTAAAACAACCAGGGCAGCCTACTGTGGAGCTACAAAGACAATGCTATGTTTGCTTCCTTTTGCTACTCTTCTGCCAAATGACTTTGCCATTCATCTTTTTAAATTACTTGAATAAGTTCATGTTCCCATTTGATTTTCTCAGTAAATCATTTACTTATTAAAACTCTGGATGATTGTCACTCTTGCATTTCAAACTTTTTCTGTGATTCACATCTCCTCGAAAACCTGACGCGGTAACGGAGACATTTTTACATATTCCGGTAGAGATTTACCTCATGATTTTAAAAATCCCCTCATCTGAAAATTTGGTTAATTATTTGTCGATTTTTTACTAGAATTGTTCACAAATCTGACTTTTTTTTTTTCAAATCTCTCCGCTGGCCAGCTGATGACGTCACAATGCCTTTGCTCGTGGCCCACCCGGCTCGTGGCCCAGCCGCCCTCCGGCTCGGGATTAAAGCAGCTGCTGTCAACGTGCAGGCGCGCTGTTTTCCACGAGTTACGTCACCACCCTCCCCCCATTCTTCAAAAGGCGCAGAAAGTACAAGCATGTTCTGCAGATCCCGAGGTCACTGGAGGTCACGGGCGCTCACTGGCGCTCACAAGCTTCCGGGCTTGCTTTTGAAGAACTTTCTCCTAGCGGCCTGCGCAGCGAGTGAAGTCACGCCCCTCCCCCGCCCCCTCCCTCCTGCTGCTGACCACTCTGGGTTTCCAGTTTGTCGGGCCCTGTACTCTCTCTTCCTCTCTCTCTCTCCCTGGGCTCTCTCTGCTTTTTGCAGCCCACTCATTCGCCCTGCTCCCCCCCTCCTCACCCCCTTACCGCTCCTCCCTCCCCCTCTCCCCATTTTGACACTGAAAGGTGGTTGGCTGACTTGCTGAGTTGCAAAATATATTCTCTTGCATCTTAGCCAAGTGTGAGCATTGCTAGGCTATTCAATAGTGGACAGCAACATAGACATGCCAGTCATCTCTACGCATCAAGAACTGGTTGATTATCGGTACTGATGAAAGAACACAAGATGTAAGGGAAGGGACTGCAGATGCTGGTTTAAATCGAAGATAGACACAAAAAGCTGGAGTAACTCAGCGGGTCAGACAGCGTCTCTGGAGAAAAGGAAGAGGTAATGTTTTAGGTTGACACGGAACGTCACCTATTTCTTTTCTCCCGAGAAGCTGTCTGACCCGCTGAGATACTCCAGATTTTTGTGTCTATCTTCTGATGAAAGAACAGTTCTTCTTCCTGTCTTCCCCGTTCCCTCTTTAACTCCCATGTCCTTTTTCCTCACACTGAGAGTTTCACTCAAGTTATCTAGTTGGAAAACTACATTCTCTGCTTTATATAGGCAAACAGATTTAATATCAATGATTACGATTATCTTGGAAAAATTTGCAACATTAGAAAGAACGAAAATTCTTCAATACACTTGGCCTCAATGTATTTGAGCCCTGGACCAGTGACCAATGCTTGTGGCTCTGGGCATGATTCAGGTTCACCCCCACCCTATAGATAATCTTGGTTGCCATCCCCATACTTGCTGTGTGAGAGTTATACAATAGGTGAGAGACACAAAAAGCTGGAGTAACTCAGCAGGTCAGAAAGCATCTCTGGAGAAAAGGAATAGGCGACGTTTCGGATCAATAGGAGCTGTTGTTATTTGGAAAACATGTTAAAGTTACGTTCTACTGTATTTGCTTGCTGTGATGGACACTAAACCCACACAAGGCAATATAATTATAATTTCCCTCTTGTTTTCTCTGTTTGTGACACTTACAATTTTATGTAGAAATACAAGATGCTCAAATCCGGAGCAACAAACAATTTGGTGTTGGACCTGCTGAAATCTTCCAGCAGATTGCTTGTTGCTACAATTTTAGCCACCCTGGTTAAGTCTCCTTCAGTCTCCATTAATCCCAAATAATCTTGTATCTTCATCAATGTTTGCAGACCTGGCAACGTCCTCCTGTCATGCAGTAACTCGGGGCTCATTGTTTTTTTAATATGATTATCCAAAGTGTTGCATTGTGACTTTAATTATGATGTCTTAAAAGTCATGATATCATCGGGACTTCAGACACTGCTGCCAGGCTGTGGAAGAGGTGGCCAAAGCCGAGTTAGAGAAGAGTTTTCGGTAACCAAGATGCAAAACTAGTCATTGTCATTGTTATGTATTGGTGCTGGAATCGGACTCAAAATAAAACTGGGAACGCACAAGTATTGAACGTGCTTGTATTCATGTTATCGCCATCTTGAGTCTCCCTGCGCATGCGTACAATCACACGTCATTCAAATATACAATTCATATTCTCACACACAACAGTCATGGAGCCTTAGAGCTGCACAACACAGAATCAGGCCCAAACAAGTACACACTCTTTCACTCTTGACTGGTCCCACTTATCTGCTCCTGGCCCATATTCCTCCAAGCATTTTTTAATATATGAATAGTTTTATTGTGAATGTAATGAAATCCTTATTAAAAACGTGTGAGCTGTTTGATTCTGAGTATGGTGACTCATAGTGTGAATGAATTATTGGGACCATGAAAACTGATGTGAAGCTAGAAATATTCTCATGCCATTTCCTGCTAATTGTTACGATAATGCAAACATATATTGATCAAAACTTCCAGAATCGAATGGTTTAGATCTTGCTGTCGTCATGTAACAAAAAAAATAATCCCAGCCCCATCTGAAGCAAAACTGGCTGTGGGCGCGGATCTATTTATGTCCCTTGGTTCCTTTACTGAATCTTAATCTCGCATGCCAATGTATCCTGAAAGCAAGAACTTCCCCAATGGAAATGTTCAATGGCCACTAAATGGGAGAGAGTTTGCAGGCAAATTCTTTACTGGGAGATTTGCTAAAACTGAAACTGTTTTGCCACAGGTAGAAGGAGCAGATGAGGCCAAATAGGAACAAGCAAATATGTGCGGAGGACAAAGGTTACCAACTGCAAGGAAATAACAAGGCATTTGGAATCAGGAGCAAAATACTGGAGGTGCTGGATATCTGACATAAACTTTGCTCCATTTATCAGCATGAAACACCAGTCTTGCCTATGAAAATGCTGCCTGACTAGCATTTTCCGTTTTCTTATTTTGTTGAGGTTCATTTTAGCTTACTCCACCCTAAGTGGCATAGTGGGTTAAAGTCACCTCTGGTCACCTTTAAAACCCTGTCCCACGGTGCGAGTTCATTCCAAGAGCTCTCCCGAGTTTAAAAAAAAATCAAACTTGTGGTAAGTACGGAGAATGAACGTAGCGGGTACGTCGGAGCTCGGGGACATCTCTTAGCGGCTCATAACGCTAACGGCAGATACTCGGGAAGACTCGCTCACGGCAGGTAAGCTCGGGAAGACTCGTGAAGATTTTTCAACATGTTGAAAAATGTCCACGAGAGCCCGGAGTATCGACGAGTGACCATTACAGTAAATCTCCGGGTTCGAATCAGGACAAACTCGGGAGAGCTCTTGGAATGAACTCGTACCATGGGACAGGGCCATTAGGCTTTGGATTCATCAGGCCCTGCTACTAATGCTTAGGATAAATTAAGATTGGTTGTGTCCCGCAGAGTTTGTGCTTTTCTTTCTGAGCAATGCGAGCTCATTTTCTGAAAATGCTGTCGGAAGAATCATGTATAAACTGATCGACCTGTTTTTTGTGTGTGCCCAACTGAAATGGCTCCTGATACCGTGGCAAAATTGGCATTGCCTTCAAGTTTGATCATCCCTTTAACTCCTAATCTAGGCTGTCACTTCCACAGAGTACGACTTTGTCAATGGTGCTGTTTTTGGTGATATTAGTTTAGTTTAGTTTAGTTTCGAGATACCGAGTCCATGCACACTAACACGACACACACTAGGGACAATTTACAATTTTACTGAAGCTAATTGGCCTGCAAACCTCTACGTCTTTGGAGTGTGGAAGGAAACCCGAACACCCAGAGAAAACCCACACAGGTCATGGGGAGAATGTGCAAACTCCATACAGACAGCACCCGTAGTCGGGATGGAACCCGGGTTACTGGCGCTGTATGGCAACAACTCTACCGCTGTGCCACCGTGCCGGCCACTATAGACGATATAGTGATATAGATGAACCCACAGCACAAGCGGAGGATGATCAAGACCCCTTGCTTGTGAAGGAATATCTGGTGCACACTAACTGTTGCATTTGTTTACAGTGAAGAACAGTCGGAGCATTGGAAGGTGAAAGAATCTGCAATATGATTTCAGATATTCTTGAATGGAGGCATACAAAAACAAATGTTACTCAATGTTCATCAGTACCTCTAAATCGAACAATTACACACACAGCAAGTAAACTGAGATGCGGATAAACCTCAAACTATAAAATATCAACCTGAGCAACCAACCGTTTATGTGACAGCACCCAGTGCTTTTGTGTGACGGTACAACACAGTGCTTTCTCTGACGTGACAAGTATGTTTATTCATTGTGCTTAGCTAATGGATCACTTAAGTGAATGAATTAAAACGTTTATTTGTTTAGACATAGTCCAATTACATTATTACAAACTAAAATGTCCTCCAGCACTGGGTACATTGATGGGAAAAATCAGTGATACATGTAGCATAATTTTTAATCGATATCTGCACCTGCACCATTTTTGTCTATAAAAAAAAGCCCTGGCAGTAACTAAGAATATTGAACAGTGTCAACCCATTTGGTTGGCTTTGTTATCAATGGGCTGGATAATAATTCACTTGGGGTGAAAGTTCAGATGATCATGATGGATAATCTCTCATTGTCACAATTTATATAATTGAGGGATATGGGACAAGGGCAAAAACATAGTGTTAAGGGTGAAAGGTCCCGTGGAATGTGAGAGCAAGCTTTGAGGGGCCAAATGGCCCACTCTTGCAGCAATTTCTTACGTTCTTTACAATTTGACCCAGTGCTTCATGACGTGAGTGTGGAAGGACAGAATCCAGAGCTGTGCTGACAAGCATCAACCACAGCTCTGAACTGCAACAGACTGTTATTATTGCACTACATTTGTTATTTATTGAGCATGTGTGCATGTGTATACACACACACACCAAACTTTGTTTTCTTCTCCCATTATGTACTATGTTTACATGTTCTGTTGTGCTGCAGCAAGTAAGGATTTCATTGTCCTATCTGCAACATATGACAATAAAACTCTCTTGACTCTTGACAGCAAATGAAAAGTTCATCTTTTTTATTAAACTGCCGACAACACCATTTATGGCACGGAACCTGGGACTATCATTCAGGGGAGGATAAAGCTCGCAAGAGACTGGAGCACAGGAGAGCTGCTTCTATTATGCATTGTGTCAAGAGCACAAGCTCCAGGCCTCCTTATACCCATAATATTATGTGACACCGAGTAATCGAGGTGAGTTTCAGGCAGTCGAACTGGCACAGAAATGGTGGGGGAAAAAATATCTTTCATACAACAGCCATTTCGGTGACATCACTGGGTCAATGGCAAACACAATTACAACTGGGCACAGTGCACTTAATTTGGGTCAGGCAAATTTATCATCTATTTTAAATATGGATTTCAGATAATCACAGCACTTAAGCCAAAAGAATATTCTGTGCATTATTTATTACCGAATTTTAAACTGCAGCTGAAAGGATAATTTTCCATAAATTTATAACATCGGTTGACATTTAAATACGTTTTCATAACTTTTCAAATGTATTTTAAAGACCAGTTATATTTAGATGACAGGGTAATACAGGGACAGATGATAGTGCTTTATTGCCTGACTTTAATGAGCATGAGAAACCTGGCATCGGCCTTGACAACGCAGCCCTTACATAGTAAAGTTAATATGTTATACCCCAGTCATATTCTGTCTAATTTGGGATTCACATAAGCAGAAAATTCAAAGGTGAGATACAGAATCAATTACAAGGTATGGAAAGCCTTTCTTCATCTCTGCCCGACCCCATATTTTCTCCTTTCTTTCTATACTTGGTGTATATTTCTTTCTATACTTAGTGTATATTTCCATAAGCACGAGGAAGCACTTAAGAGGCCATTTTTTTTAAAATGTGGAAGCCTGGACAGTGATTAGTGAAAGACTTCTTGGAGAATGTAATGGTTGTGCTTGATTTCTAACCCCCAGAACCAAGTCTGAAGAAGGGTCTCGACCCAAAACGTCACCCACCCCTTCTATCCAGAGATGCTGCCTGTCCCGCTGAGTTACTCCAGCATTTTGTGCCTATCCCAGAAGCAGTACCCGTGCATATATAATCGCCCGGGCAAAGAGAGACATGCGCACATACACACAGGTATGCACACGCACACACACACACACACAAACATACACACACATACACGCACACACAGATGCATCATCACTCAGAATAAGCGCACACATATACCACAGGCAGCACCTATAGTCACAAGCACCAGCAAGAACACCCTCCCTCTCTCTCTCGCGCTCTCTCTCTCTCTCTCTAAATTCCAATCATTCTCTCAGACTGGGAAGTGACTCTTTAATTTTTCGGCCTGAGTGAGGTGATTTTCCTCTTGGACGATCTGCACATTGATAATAACTCAAGGGCTCTCAAAAAACCGTCTGAGAAGCAAAGAGTAAAATTGCCTTATAATTGGGTAGTTAAAACTATTGTGAACAAAACAATTGGGAAGTAAGTATGAAGCTTTTAGTGAACATTTCAACTCTTTTAGACTCTCAGCTACATAATACCTGATCACGTGACCACATCATTCTACACTGCTCTTGTTAAGTGAATAAAATACTTTATCTGTTTTATTACCGTCTGTAAGATGGGATATTACAATTATCAGCAATCATTCTCTTTTACATATCCAAGACTTGTCATCTTTTCAGAATATTTTAAGTAAATTTAGTCAAGGAAAATGACAGTAGTTCTGTGCAAATCAACTGCCATTTATTCATTTATGAGCTTTTAAAAATTACACTGTGCTACTCAAGATAGAACCACTTGCAAGCTGTTCAGTAGGCAAAAGGTTTCTTAAGCAGGAAGGCTGAGAGGCAATTGACAGTTTGATGCTCCAACCAAATAGAGGCAAAGCTAAAGAATGGACAGCTAGTAAAGAATTTCAACGGCTAATAAATGGACATGGGTTTCGTGGGACCTTCTGCAAACACCTCACACAAGCTGAGGTTTTTTACCGACATGAAAGGCATAAGAACAAAATGACAGTTTTTAAATAGTGACCTGTAAATTATCATCATTGATCTTTTGACCCAGAACTTCACCCAACCTAGCTTACAACTTTTCATACAAAGTTGTCTGTAATTATTTTTCGTATTCGTAAACAGGGTGAAAGGGTGCTATTGAGCTGGGAAGGGCAGATATGAGATTTGTCAGGGTGCTTGTTAAAAGGAGAGATTGGATAAATTGGACTTGTTACCAAAGATAGACACAAAATGTTACCCCTTGATACCCCTAGAGTGATGGCGGCTGTGAGATGACTTAACAGAGAGATATAACATTTGAGAGCCAGAGATATGATAGTCAGAATCTTTTCCCCAAGGTAGCTGCTTAGATTTAAAGTGAGAGGAAGGCTATTCGAAGGGAATCTTAGTGGAAAGTTTGCCACACAGAAGGTGGTTGATATCTGGAATTGCTGCCAGAGGGCTTGGTGGAGTTAGATACGGTTTCTACATCAAGAGGTATTTAGAAAGGACTTGAATAGGAAAGGCATAGATGGCTATAGTCCTAGTGCAAGCGAGTGGAATTAGTGTGGTAGGTAAAAATGTTAACATGAACATGATGCGCCGAAGGACCTGTATCTGTTCTACACCAAGGAACTGAGTGTGGACTTTGGAAGGGGTAGGATAGGGACGGTCAAGAACTTCAAATTTGTGGGCGTGCATATTTCTGAGGATCTTTCCTGGTCCCAGCACACTGATGCAATTATAAAGAAAGCACATCAGCGCCTCTACTTCCTGAGAAGATTACGGAGAGTCGGTATGTCAAAGAGGACTCTCTCAAACTTCTACAGGTGCACAGTAGAGAGCATGCAGACTGGTTGCATCGTGGCAACTTGAACGTCCAGGAGCGGAAAAGATTGCAGAAAGTTGTGACCACTGCCCAGTCAATCATCAGCTCTGACCTCCCCACCATCGAAGGGATCTATCGCAGTAGCTGCCTCAAAAAGGCAGCCAGCATCATCAAGGACCCACAACATCCTGGCCAAACACTCATCTCTCCGCTGCCATCAGGTAGAAGATACAGGAGCCTGAAATCTGTTACATCTAGGTTCATGAACAGCTTCTTCCCCACAGCCATCAGACTATTAAACTCGCCATCAAACAAACTCTGAACTATAACAGCCTATTGCACTTTATCTGTTTATTTACGTGTATATATATATATATACATATATGGTCTTTGCTATATAGACACACTGATCTGTTCTGTATTTATGCTTACTATATTCTGTTGTGCTGCAGCAAGCAAGAATTTCATTGTCCAGAATGTCCTATCTGGGACATGACAATAAACTCTCTTGACTTGACTTGACTTGGTAAGTCAGCCTCTTAATACTATCTCACAATTACCTGCTTCCCACCAATGATCCATGATATCATTGTTCTCTATAATCTGTCATTATGAAATCTGAATATTTTAAGTGTTCCAAGTTTCTGTAGCCCTTTGTGCAAAAATGTTTCCTGATTTTCCTTCCACAAAACCTAGTCCTGTTTTCAGGAATAACTCATCCTTTCCTGCTATCATTTTAGAGACCACAATTAGATAACTCCTTGATTATTCCAAATTGAACTTTAAGTCCGAACCATGTATGTTTTCCTTGTAACTTAAGGCTATAAGCTCTGGTGTCATTCTTGTGAATCATTGCGAATTAGGACAAAAATATCCTTCATAAGGTACACTGGTCAAGAGGAACACAATATGCCAGATAAGGTCAGACTCTATGACTACAGCATTACTTCCACTCCACAGACACTAATATAGTTATATTCTCATTTCTACTTGTTTACAGCTTAGACTGGTGGATTCCAAAACCCTCTCACTCTCGCAGTGACTAGGCTTTGGCTATTTAAAAAATCCTCTCGCAGTGACTAGGCTTCGGCTATTTAAAAAATCTTGATCTGTCTTCATTCGAAAACGCGCCACACATATCCACACAGAACTCCGTCAATGTACAAAGTTTTGCCCATTTGCCAAATGTCCACATCACCTTGCAACAACCTGCCACGCAGCTTACTGCATTCCTGAACCCAAGTGCATCTGATACAAATACTAAGCAGGGTTAGAGCGTGTACAGCTCTGCTACAATAGTTCACCATCTGCTGTGACTTGGATATTTTAAGTAGAGCTGACAACACAAGAGGTAAATGTGGGGGGTTAAAACACAGAGCCGAGATGTGACCATTGTTTTCAACTCTAACTTGCAGTGAAAAAGAAATCTGCCTTCATAATATATCTGGAGTAATTGGTTGCTGGGCAACAAATTCATTTTTTTTTTGTTGGTTTGGGAACTGCGACAGATGGGAACACTGTACCTTATGTTGAAAACTATGGTCGGGACAAGTTGAATGCCCCAAGCAATTCATCAAGGCGGTGATACAGTGAGAAAGCTGAAAAGAGGATGAGTGTGGAGGATGAGACATCTGTGGGACACAGGATAATAGACGGGGGATCTTTCTAAGGGAATCTAATCTGCTTTTACTTACAAAGTAATAATTTGGCAGGCTTTGCAGAAAGGACATGAGAACAGAATTACATAGTTCACTCGTACAGGGAGCTAGTCACGCACGATGGGCTGAACAGCCACCCAGAGTGGAAATTCTTGGGGAGCGTTAACCATGATGGTAGCAATGCAATAGGGATGGACGTGGAAGGTTAGAATTCAGAAAGGCATGGGTGGGGAGTGGATGCAGTTGAGGTTATTGATTAGAGTATGAAGTGTTAAGAAAATAAGTGGAAGTGTTATAATGGTCTTCAGATGTGCAAATATTGCTCCTCACAACTCCAGTACACAGTAACATAGAAACATAGAAACTTAGGTGCAGGAGTAGGCCGTTCGGCCCTTCGAGTCAGCACGGAATGATGACTATTCATTTAAAATCAGTACCCCGTTCCTGCTTTTTCTCTTATATCCCTTGATTCCATTAGCACCAAGAGCTAAATCTAACTCTCACTTGAAAACATCCAGTGAATTGGCCTCCACTGCCTTCTGTGGCAGAGAATTCCACAGATTCACAACTCTCTGGGTGAAAAAGTTTTTCCTCATCTCAGTCCTAAATGGGCCACCCCTTATTCTAAAACTGTGACCCCTGGTTTTGAACTAACCCTAACATCGGGAACATATTTCCTGCATCTAGTCTGTCTAGTCCTTTAAGAATGTTAAATATTTCTATAAGATGCCCTCTCATCCTTCTAAATTCCAGTGAATACAAGCCCAGTCAACCAAATTCTTTCATCATATGTCAGTCCCGACATCCCGGGAATTAACCTGGTGAACCTACGCTGCATTACCTCAATAGCAATAATGTCCTTCCTCAAATTAGGAGACCTGCACACAATACTCCAGGTGCGGTCTCACCAGAGTCCTGTACAACTGCAGTAGGACCTCCTTGCTTCTAACTGTGACTCTCACTGCCATGAGAGCAACCTACTGTACAAAATCATGAGAGGAATAGATCAGGTAGATGCACAAAGTCTCTTGCCCAGAGTAGGTGAAATGAGGACCAGAAGACATAGGTTTCAGGTGAATGGTAAAAGATTTAATAGGAATCTGACGGGTAATTTTTTCACACAAAGGGTGGTGGGTGTATGGAACAAGCTGCCAGAGGAGGTAGTTGAGGCAGGAACTATCCCAATGTTTAGGAAACAGTTAGAAAGGTACATGGAGAGGACAGGTTTGGAGGGATATGGGCCAAACGCGGGCAGGTGGGACTAGTGTAGCTGGGACATGTTGGCCGGTGTGGGCAAGTTGGGCCAAAGGGCCTGTTTCCACACTGTATAACTCTATGACTGTACGAGTCTGATTTTTCTTTGAGGTTTGTTATATTTGCAGAACTTTTTAAAGATCAAACCTGCTGCAGAGGGGTTGAAACAAGATTGCATTTGGGAAGTGCAGGCTGGAAAGAGGAAAGGTTGCAGGGTGTATGTAATGGAAGGGAACAGCACTTGTAAAATATGACAGATTCTTTGTGCAGCTTGTGTTCATTAGCGGCTTTATCATCATATAATGTTCTTTGCGAGCCCTAACTCAAGAGCAATGAGACAACCTTTTGTCTGTTGAGCAATAAGACGACTGCAAATGATGTCATGTTTCCTGTACAGCAAGCTCCGCTCCAGCAACTGAATTAATTTATGGGAAGTTTTTTCAGAAAAATGTTAAAGGTTAGATATCATTTATGTTTTACTTTCACGTAGAACATTAGTGAGTGAGTTCAGCCCATTTGATGGGATAGGCTCAAGCTAAGGAGAGGAGTTTGTTTTCAATAGCGTTCTTTGTATGGGTCAGTTTCTGGTTGGTCTTTAAAGTTCCAGCTCCACATTTAGCAAAACAAAGAGCCCTCCTGGAATTCTGCCCAACATTCCCGCACCTAAGGTCAATTCACTATCTTCTCCTTCTTGGGAGGTGACTGAATGTTAAGGACGACTTGCATTCTGAAGAAGGGTCTCGACCCAAACCATCACCCATTCCTTCTATCCAGAGATGCTGCCTGTCCCGCTGGGTTACTCCGCCATTTTGTGTCTACCTTCTTTGCTTTCTCTCCAGTTCTGTAGTGACTTAGTTTAGTTTAGTTTAGAGATACAGAATGGAAACAGGCCCTTTGGTCCACCGAGTCCGCACCGACCAGCGAATCCCACACATTAATACTACCTTACACACACTGGGGACAATTTTACATTTACACCAAACCATTTAACCTACAAACCTGTACGTCTTTGGAGTGTGGGAGAATGCCGGAGATCTCAGAGAAAGATAGATCAGCCGTGATTGAATGGCGTAGACTTGATGGGCCGAATGGCCTAATTCTGCTCCTATCACATGACCTGACCAGTGTCCCCTGACAGTTTAAACATCCTTGTTGACCTTTTCTGCACCATTCCAGCTTAATAACATCTGTCATATAAGTGAAGCACCAGAACTGCACACAATGCTCCAGGTGTGGTCTTACAGACCAGGTGTAGAGTTGCTGTGTAACATGCCAACTTCTGCACTCAGTGCCCTGATCAATGAAGACAAGTGTGCCAAATGCCTTCTTCACTCAATCTGTCAACAACATTGGAAAATCACACTGGAGAGAAGACTTTGGACAAAGCTAACTCCTCCCAAGTTACCCTTCATTTTAGATGGACATATCCTTGCTCCTAATTATATCAACCTGCCTTGTCAAGTTTATTGCAATGATGAAATATAAATATGAACTGGACTAGCATAGTACAGCCCTAGATCAGACACAGATCCTGAGCACCACATTTACCTGCCAAGCCACGAATGATCATTTACTGTGTAGGAAGGGACTGCAGATGCTGGTTTAAACCGTAGACACAGAATGCTGGAGTAAAACCCCTGTCCCACGGTACGAGTTCATTCCAAGAGCTCTCCCGAGTTTGCCCTGATTCGAACTTGGAGATTTACGGTAATGGCCACTCGTCGGTACTCGGGGCTCTCGTGGACATTTTTCATCATGTTGAAAAATCTTCACGAGTCTTCCCGTGCTTAGCTGCCATTAGCGAGTCTTCCCGAGTACCTGCCGTTAGCGCTAAGAGACGTCCCCGAGCTCCGACGTACCCGCTACGTTCATTCTCCGCGCTTACCACGAGTTTGATTTTTTTTAAACTCGGGGAGCTCTTGGATGAACTCGTACCGTGGGACAGGGTTATAACTCAGCAACACAGGCAGCATCCCTGGAGAGAAGGAATGGGTAACGTTTCTGGTCGATGCCCCATCTTCAGACTGACCTTTTACTGGCCGGTCAATTTACTGACGGTTTTAACTGAAGGGAACAAAATGGCAAGGATGGAAGAGTGACTTTAAGCGCAATGGTAGGTGTTTGTAATGATAGATATGCATGGTTGGGCTGTGTGCTGTGGAGAATACTGATTAAGGTGGAGCTGGAGTGCAGGCAAGGAGTCATCTGTCAAGGGAGCAGCTGTGCTGCCTGAATGACATCATTAAGGTACATTATGACAATGACATCATTCAAACCCCGACAACTCCCTATCATTTTCTTTCCGTCGGAGTGACCCCAGAGTCAAGTTTACCTGCTCCACCACGAGGCAGACCTGTCAGGGCCATTAGACTTTGCAATCTATTCTTTAACTGGTGGTAAAGGGATCTGTTCACTACTCGATGTAAAGACCCTCTCTCTTTGGCCGTTTCCTTCATCATTGTTACTTTTTTGCATATTAGTTTAGTTTAAAGATTTAGTTTAAAGACGTACAGGTATGTAGGTTAATTGGCTTGCTAAATGTAAAAATTGTCCCTATTGGGTGTAGGATAGTGTTAATGTGTGGGGATCGCTGGTCAGCGCGGACATGGTGGGCCGAAGGGCCTGTTTCGCGGTGTATCTCTAAACTATTTTTTAAAATAGTGCCCTTCGGCCACGGAGTCCGCGCTGACCAGCGATACCCGCACACTTAGACTATCCCACTCACACTAGGGACAGTTTACAATTTTACCAAGCCAATTACCCACAAACCTGTACGTCTTTGGAGTGTGGGGGAAATCGGAGAAAAGGGCCTGTCCCACGAGCATGCGACCTGCATGCGGCAAGCGCGACCAAACCAGAAATGGGGGCCGCGCGGAGGTCGAGTGATCCCCGTACAGGACCGGTCCCACCAGCATGCGCCTGCATGCGACCAAACCAGAAGCAGGGGCTGCGCGGAGGTCGAGTGAGTGACCTGAAGTTCGAGCGAAGTCCGCGGGAAGTTCGCGCGTGACGTACGGTGTCAAGACGCTGCGTACTGCGTCGAGACGCCACGCATGCCCGTCGAGGCGGTGCGTACGGCATTGAGGCGGCTGCGGGCCGGCAGGTCGTTGCCGCGCAGAATCTTTGAACACGGTCAGTTTTTCGGAGCCCCGCGTGATGTCATGACCAGCTCCGCACAACTCCATACGGCTCCGGCGATCAAAGTGGGACCGGCCCCGCGAGGCCGTATGGCTCAAGCAGCCACGTTAGGTCGCGCTTGCCACATGGAGTCACATGCTGGTGGGACAGGCCCTTTACTCCACGGGTGAAATTCCGATGCAAGGTAGGATCAGTATTCACATTAAGTCCCGTGGTGCCCTGAGGATGTCCTAAAGCTCCACATAACCTATGAATTACTCTTGAAGTTCGTCCACGAGAGAGGGTGTTGCTAATTCTCGCCGTGCCCGCTGGAGCACCTGCTGATGGTTGGCTTGGAGCCCCACTTCAAGGTCGCATGACACAGAAAAATATCAACAGAGACACAAAATAATAAAGAGAAACACTTGTTTCTTTTATCGATGCCGATGAACTAACATAAAAGGGGCCAGCCCCCTGTACTGCCTACATAAATTGAGCATTTCCAGAAAACCAGAGCTCATAAACCTGCTTAACTCATTTCACCACATGCATTGTCAATTTAAATATTAATAACCATCTGAAATATAATCCAGATAAATTATTGCTCACTAATGGCTTGCTGGGATGTACTTGCTGCAGACTTCATCAGTAATTATTTAACAGGACCCTCCATTACGAAGCTATGAATGACCCAGTCCTTTTTTCAATTAAATACTCTGATTACTAGCAAACAGCCAGGAGGCAAGCTGGCTGGCTGCAGGTCAAGAGGGCCCAGCCTCCTTATACACTTACAATGGTGTTCAAGAAGGAACTGCAGATGCTGGAAGATCGAAGGTACACAAAAATGCTGGAGAAACTCAGCGGGTGCAGCAGCATCTATGGAGCGAAGGAAATAGGCGACGTTTCGGGCCAAAACCCTTCTTCAGACTGATGGGGTGTGTGGGGGAGAAGGAAGGAAAAAGGGAGGAGGAGGAGCCCGAGGGCGGGGGGATGGGAGGAGACAGCTCGAGGGTTAAGGAAGGGGAGGAGACAGCAAGGGCTAGCAAAACTGGGAGAATTCAACGTTCATGCCATCCGGACGCAAGCAACCCAAGCGGAATATGAGGTGATGATCCTCCAATTTCCGGTGTTGCTCACTCTGGCAATGGAGGAGACCCAGGACAGAGAGGTCGGATTGGGAATGGGAGGGGGAGTTGAAGTGCTGAGCCACCGGGAGTTCAGGTAGGTTATTGCGGACTGAGCGGGGGTGTTCGGCGAAACGATCGGCCAACCTCCGCTTATTCTCCCCGATGTAAATCAGCTGACATCTAGAGCAGCGGATGCAGTAGATGAGGTTGGAGGAGATACAGGTGAACCTTTGTCGCACCTGGAACGACTGCTTGGGTCCTTGAATGGAGTCGAGGGGGGAGGTGAAGGGACAGGTGTTGCATTTCTTGCGGTTGCAACGGAAAGTGCCCGGGGAGGGGGTGGTACGGGAGGGAAGGGAAGAATTGACAAGGGAGTTGCGGAGGGAGCGGTCTTTGCGGAAGGCATACATAGGGGGAGATGGGAAGATGTGGCGAGTGGTGGGGTCACGTTGGAGGTGGCGGAAATGGCGGAGGATTATTTGTTGTATTTGCCGGCTGGTGGGGTGAAAGGTGAGGACTAGGGGGACTCTGCCCTTGTTGCGAATGCGGGGATGGGGAGAGAGAGCAGTGTTGCGGGGTATGGATGAGACCCTGGTGCGAGCCTCATCTATGGTGGCGGAGGGGAATCCCCGTTCCCTGAAGAACGAGGACATTTCCGATGCCCTGGTGTGGAACGTCTCATCCTGGGAGCAGATGCGGCGTAGGCGGAGGAATTGGGAGTAGGGGATGGAGTCTTTACAGGGGGCAGGGTGGGAAGACATGTAGTCCAAATAGCCATGTGAGTCAGTTGGTTTGTAGTGTATGTCGGTCAGGAGTCTGTCCCCTGCGATGGAGATGGTGAGGTCAAGGAATGGTAGGGAAGTGTCGGAAATGGTCCAGGTGTATTGGAGTGCCGGATGGAAGTTGGTGGTGAAGTGGATGAAGTCAGTCAGTTGTGTGTAGGTGCAGGAGGTGGCCCCAAAGCAGTCGTCAATGTAACGGAGGTAGAGGTCGGGGATGGGGCCCTGGTACGTATTGAACAAGGATTGTTCAACGTACCCGACAAAGAAGCAGGCGTAGCTGGGGCCCATGCGTGTGCCCATAGCTACGCCTTGTGTTTGGAGGAAATGGGAGGAGTCAAACATAAAGTTGTTGAGGGTGAGGACCAACAAGGAGGCGGCGGGGGAGAGTGTCAGTGGCTGGGTATAGGTTGCTCCTCTGGTCGAGGAAGAACCAGAGGGCTCTGAGGCCATCCTGGTGGGGGATGGAGGTGTAGAGTGACTGGACATCCATGGTGAAGATGAGGGGGTGAGGGCCTAGAGAGTGGAATGCGCGGAGGCGGCGGAGAGTGTCTGAGGTGTCTAGAACATAGGTGGGAAGGGATTTGACCAAGGGGGATAGTATGGAGTCAAGGTATGTGGAGATGAGTTCGGTGGGGCACGAACAAGCAGAGACAATGGGTCTGCCGGGAGAGCCGGGTTTGTGGATTTTGGGGAGAAGGTAAAAACGGGCCGTGCGGGGCTGGGGAACGATGAGGTTGGAAGCTTGGCCAGGCAGGGCGTGGGAATTGATGAAGTCGGTGATGGTGCTAGATACGGTGGCCTGGTGCTCGTCAGTGGGGTCATGGTCCAAGGGTAAGTAGGAGGAGGTGTCCGAGAGTTGGCGCGTGGCCTCAGCTTTGTAGAGATCGACGCGCCAGACTACCACGGCACCTCCCTTGTCGGCTGGTTTGATGACCCAATCTGGGTGTCCCGTCACTGCTTAATGCTCAAATCACTCATCTGCCTGACTCATCATTTACTGTCCTTGCCTCAATATCCCGACTGTAATCAACAAGGTACAAATCCCACTAAATAATTTGATCACGTTACGTCAGTATTCAAGCTCGGCAATGGTATTTCCATATTTATAAACCCATTCTATCTGAAACTTCACTTCCTTTCAATGTTACATTGATTTACATTTCAAATGAAAAGGATTATTTTTGAATGCTTTCATTTTGCTGTTTATCATTTTAGCACCTTTTACTAGATTGTACTAATGTTCCACAGCTGAGAATTAACCTAAATATGCTGTAAATTTGCCATTACTATTCCGGCATCATTTGTGTTTACTTATGCTTTGGAACGAAATGCGTGCTAAAATACAAAATGCAATTTTCACTCTTTTACCGATAATGGACAAATATAATTTAATTTAATGGTATGAATATTGATTTCTCTAACTTCAAGTAAATTCTGCATTCCTTCTCTCTCCATCCCTCCCCCACACCAGCTTCTTGTTCTCACCTAACAGACAGCTAACAATCCAGGGGATATGGGGAGAAGGCAGGAACTCAGTACTGATTGGGGATAATCAGGCAAGTTCACATTGAATGGCGGTGCTGGCTTGAAGGGCCGAATGGCCTACTCCTGCACCTATTATCTATTGTCTATTGTCTATTACCTGTTTCCTTTATCATCCTTACCTTTTTGCATATCTTTCATTCATTTGTTCTATATCTCTCCACATCACTGCCTATATCTCTCATCTCCCTTTCCCCATGACTCCCAATCTGAAGAAAGGTCTCATAGAAACATAGAAACATAGAAAATAGGTGCAGGAGTAGGCCATTCGTCCCTTCGGCCATTCGATATGATCATGGCTGATCAGCCAACTCAGTATCCCATCCCTGCCTTCTCTCCATACCCTCTGATCCCTTTAGCCACAAGAGCCACATCTAACTCCCTCTTAAATATAGCCAATGAACTGGCCTCAACTACCTTCTGTGGCAGAGAATTCCACTGATTCACCACTCTCGACCCGAAACTTCACCCATTCCTTCTCTCCAGAGAAGAGCAGAATCAATTGCTGCACTGTTCAAACAAGCATGAAACTGAGGCTGAAGCATTTAGGCCTAATCTTCCAATGTTGTGCTTTTTGTGGACCTGGGCTCATCAAGGTTCTGCTGCCCCTCTCATGCATACATCAACATTCAGGGCTTGTCCTTCTCAATGCTGTCTCACATTAGCTGGCTGTGCTTCCAGATTAAAACTTGGTCCTTATATATTGCCCTGGGTCGACTGGACTTGTATTCACTGGAATTTAGAAGGATGAGAGGGCATGTTATAGAAACATATAAAATTCTTAAGGGATTGGACAGGCTAGATGCAGGAAAAATGTTCACCGTTGGGGTGTCCAGAACCAGTGGGTCTCAGTTTAAGAATAAGGTGTAGGCCATTTAGGACTGAGATGAGGACAAACTTTTTCACCCAGAGTTGTGAATCTGAGGAATTCTCTGCCACAGAAGGCAGTGGAGGCCAATTCACTGGATGTTTTCAAGGGAGAGTTAGATTTAGCTCTTAGGGCCAGCGGAATCAAGGGATATAGGGAAAAAGCCAGAACGGGATACTGATTTTGGATGATCAGCCATGACCATATTGGCAGTGCTGGCTCGAAGCGCCGAGTGGCCCACTCCTGCACCTATTTTCTATGTTTCCATGTTTCTATATGAACCTTTGCATGGACCTCTTATCTACACATCCCCAAACCTTGTAATTTACAACATCCTACAACCTCACCACAGCCCATTCACCCAGCATAAAGCTTAGTCCTTCCCTCTGGACTCTTGTCCTCTCCTTCGTTCTCCTCGACACATTCGTTCATCCTTCAAGGATCTAAGTTTTCTACAAGCTGTGAGGCTGCAAGCGATGACTGAAATACACAGCTTTATAGTTCTTAGATAGCGTTACTGCTGTTGGTTTTGCCTGCCACCCCCCACGCGTCTTTAATCAATACCCTCTCAATAAGATTAAGTGCTGCAATGTCGACACTCAAAGTCTTTCAAGCCATGATTTGTTAAATGTAGGTCATAGAGTACTTTGCTTTTTGGCCATCGATTTTCTCCTGGAGCCCTAGCAATTGTATTTAATAAAACTAAATACAAAGCATACTTTTCTGTTGGAAATCCCAGCACATTAATGAAGTTATTGACCTCACTCTGCTTTTTGATGAATGGCACTCAGTCTTGCAAACCAATGAATGAGGTGTCCGGATTCTAAGCAGTGGTTGACTCCCTTTAAAGCCGTAAAGGGCAAGCACCTACCAAAGCGGGAAAACCAATGCGTCATATCACTGACGGGTTGAATGGTGCTTGACCATGTGGCAGGGGAAAGCATTCAATAGCTTCAGATAACAGCAGAAAATTGTTGAAATACTCCACAGTTGAGACTGCAATTGTGGAGGGAGAAACAGTTGATGTATCTGTTCTGAGATTCTGATGTCTTGGACCTGAAATATTAACTGTTTTTCTTCCCACGTGATACGAAACGTGCTGGATGTTTCCAGGATATTCCGTTTTTAAGTCAGATTTCCAGCATCTCCAGTTTTCTTGTAGATTTTATTTAATTAGTTATAGCCCTGAACACCGATGCAACAGGTCTCCTTACACCTGTGGTCTCACTAATATGTAGTACTGATAGTTGCGCAAGCTGATTTACATGGGCAAAGGTTCAAAGGCAAACTGATTGCACATTAGTCTGGTGCGGCAATTCCAATGCACAGGAAGTCAAGAGGTTGTTGTAGTGAGTGGTGGACTATAAAGGGCCTGTCCCACTTGGTCGTCATTTGCGTGTCACGCAGTTAGTTGGCGTGCGAAGATTTTGTACATCACAAAATCCTGCGACGCCGTGCGTCACTGCCTATGTCATTGCGCACCATACTTGCATCACGTGCATATCACGACGCGTGCGTCGTGCTTCGTGACACGTAAATTATGTTGCGTAAATTACACGCAAATGACGGCCAAGTGGGACATGCCCTTAAGTCGGTCCATTATGAGGGACAACTCCACCCACCTCTAAAAGCTTCTATAAATGGTTTTGCCTTAAGAAGGTGGCAATAATCATCAAGATCCCTGCCATCTATGACATACCATCTTCTCCTTTCGACCATTATTCAGGAGGTGCAGAAGCCTGAATTTCCACACTACTGGGTTCAGGAGCAGATACTTTCCTACCAGCAGGTTCTTGATCATACCTCAACAACGGAAAGCTATGGGCGGCCTCCTCATCTGCCTTGGCCATGGTTTTTTTTTGCTAATTGGATTTTGCATTGTCTTGTTTTTCAGTCTTTTTTTCCCGTCTGGTAGAACGTATATATATAAATGATGTAAAATATATGTATCTTGTGTTGTCCGAGTCTAAGAGGCTGTGATGCTGCTGCAAGCAAGATTTCCATTGTACCTGTACCTCACCGGACTTGTGCATCTGACAATAAATTCAACTTGACTTAGCTTCTGCCGCGGGCAGATTGGTTCCGGAATAACGGGAATACAAGGAATCTTTCCGTCATGTAACAACAGTATGTGCAATAATACTCGTGCATTCACTCCATGAACTACTGAAGGAGCTTGTTTTTTTAGTTTAAATGAGCAATTAACTATTAACCAAGACTAATGACAAATGTTCTATTACCCCTGTAGTACAGTTCACGATACACTTGGAGCACAACGATAGTGGGAATAGAATGAGAATGTGCCTTGTGGAAAGAATACAGATCGAATGTACAAATGGTGCCAAGATAAATGTGCAAACTAAGAGAAATCCATGGTGCGTTAAAGAACTTATTGTTCTTTTCAGTTTAGTTTAGTTTAGTGATACAGTGCAGAAACATGCCCACTGAGTCCATGCTGACCAGCGATCCCCGCACACTAACACTATCCTACACACAATGATTAATATGTACATTTACACCAAGCCAATTAACCTACACGCCTGTATGTCTTTGGAGTGTGGGAGGAAACCGAAGATCTCGGAGAAAACCCACGTTGTCAGGGGGAGGACGTACAAACTCCATACAGACAGCATCCGTAGTCGAGATCAAACCTGGGTCTCTAAAGCAGCAAAGCTACCACTGCGCCACCCTGCCACACATTTGAATTCTTAAGTGTAAATTATTCTGTAGGAGCAAAAAAGGTTGACATGATTGCTTGGAGGTGAGAAGTCATATGATGAAACCTCCAGGAACGTGTGTCCGACCACAATTGGAGATTGGCTGCCCTGGGAATATTTGTCTTTCATGTTCTTTTTAAGTGTGTTGCAGTGAGACTGACCCAATATTCTGGCACTCACTCTGCTTTACAGGGAGACCCCTCCCATTGAAACAAAACATTGAGTCATAACTGAGAGGACAGCTCGTAATGAAGGTTCCCATCTCTGACTGGCTACTGTTCAACACCACAGCTGCATTGCATGGAATGGAAGTACAAAACGTATTATCTGGCCCATTGTATCAGTGTGTAAATCCTGGGCTCACTAGGCAGTAAGAGCAGAGTGACCGGTATTAAATTAAGAGCACAGTTTCATAGGGAAAAATAGGTCACCTCATCATACTTTGATGAGAGTTCCTGATTCCGAAGACCTAATAAATTTGAATAAGCTTCAGATCCGTTCACCTTTGTGCTCTGCTTAAAGTACTTTTGACATGCAGAGACATCGATCAGCTGTGCAAACGTGAGTCTTAATATAAAGTCAGAGCTAGCTGAAGCTTGAAACCCGTAACAGAGAGTCACAGAGTGGTACAGTGTGGAAACAGGCCCTTCGGCCCAACTTGCGCACACTGGCCAACATGTCCCAGCTGCACTAGTCCCACCTGCCCGCATTTCGCCAATATCCCACCAAACATGTCCTATCCATGTACTTGTCTAACTGTTTCTTAAACGTTGCGATAGTCCCTGCCTCAACTCCCTCCTCTGGCAGCTTGTTCCATACACCCACCACCCTTTGTGTGAAAAAAGTCACCCCTCAGATTCCTATTACATCTTTTCCCCTTCATCTCAACTTGCTGGGGATTTTTTTTAAAGAAACAAAAATCTTAACGCAGATCAAGTTTTATCAGAAACGTAACTCTAGGTTCCTACTGCAGCCACGGTGGGATCAATGCCCCCATCATGCCTGGTAAGGTGCCAATGGCACCATCACGCACACAAGACAGCACACAACAGGTGCACCAAGTGTTGCATGAGGAGGGGGTTTCTTAAGGCGAACGGGGTCATTTTGGAAGACAGCCTTTGCAGACTTTATTCTTTAAAGAAGTTCTGGTTCAAACTGAGCATAAATTTTACTAAATAGGGAAAGATCAGGATCCTTACATTTCATCTTCAGCATCTTAGGACTTTAGTTTAGTTTAGTTTAAAGATACAGTGAGGAAACAGGCCTTTCGGCCCATCAAGTCTGCACCGACCTGCGATTCACGCACATTAACACTACCCTACACACACTAGGAATAATTTACAATTTTACCAAGCCAATTAACCTACAAACCTGTATGTCTTTGGAGTATGGGAGGAAGCCGAAGATCTTGGAAAAAAACCCTCGCGGATCACGGGGAGAATGCGCAAACTCCGTACAGACAACACCCTTAGTCAGAATCGAACCCGGGTCTCTGGCGTTGTTAGGCAGTAGCTCTACCTCTACGCCACTCAAACCAATCAATCCCCATCAATTACTTAAGGCATTGTCAACCAGGAGGCAGA
The DNA here is from genome assembly GCF_010909765.2 of Amblyraja radiata. NCBI lineage: Eukaryota > Metazoa > Chordata > Chondrichthyes > Rajiformes > Rajidae > Amblyraja > Amblyraja radiata. The sequence goes on from NC_045966.1 coordinate 58,539,844, forward strand.
GATAACCCCTGACATGGGACAATCAGATTCCTCTTCCCAAGCCTGCTACATGCATGCAAAAATGAAACAGTTTACACTCTTGCAAAAACAAATAATGCATGGTGGCATTCCCTGTTATCCTATATGTGGCTGTCCACATCTGTCCAAATGACTGCACCATAGAAAGATTCAGTTAACAAACAAATAAACATCAAACTGGAAGCCTGAAATGTATTATTATACTTCCAGGTCACGGGGAGAACGTACAAACATCGACTCCAGTCAGCTCTATCTACAGTCCTATTTTGGTTATATGAATGCACCTACAATGACACTTGCATTAAAACGATTAGCCGATGACAAGAGTGATAATTTCTTGGTTGCCTTGATGGAATACATGAAGCCGTAAATCAGCTCATACACCATGGCAGCCAGGACCTTCCACCATTCATTATATCTCAATTCACTTTTTAGAAACCTAATAAAAACAAGTCTTACATACATTAATAACAGGGCCTTCAATGAATTGTTTTGCTTTAAGTGAAGACAGATTTTGCCTCCTACCCCACTTTCCTGAGTGAGGTCACTTCTCACACTCCATTGCTGGTTCCCTGAACAGTAACGACATGGAGCTTGCCAGGGGTTCAGTGGGGCGATCTCAGCCAGCCAAACTTGGACAGCTGCCTCTGCTGTGATGGATCACCAGGCATCTGCCAGCTACACCATAGTACTGGGAATGACACACATGGCCAATACTGCCTTCAACAGTGGATAGATTAGTAATCAGGCTACAAAGAATACTGTAGCTTTTGTAACCCATACCTCTTTAATTTTTTATGTTACAGACGTTCGGCCCTTCGAGTCTATGCTGGCTCCCAAAACAATTGCATCAAACCTGTTCCTCCATTTATTATGCTGTAACCCATTCCCTCCCACCAACTCCCTCATGTTTCTGACACCCTGGCCACTCCCTCATCTCCTCCCCCCATCAGGTATAGAAGTGTGAAAATTCACACCACCAGATTCAGGGACAGTTTCTTCCCAGCTGTTAACAGCAAACTGAATCATCCATGACCAGAGAGCAGTGGTGAACTACCATCAACCGCATTGGACATTTTCTGACATTTTCGCCACTTCCAACGGGATCCCACCACTGGCCACATCTTCCCATCTCCTCCCCTGTCGGCTTTCTGCAGAGACCGCTCCCTCCGTAACTCCCTGGTCAATTTGTCCCTTCCCACCCAAACCACTCCCTCCCCTGGTACTTTCCCTTGCAACTGCAGGAAATGCTACACTTATCGTGTTACTTCCACCCTTAACTCCATTCAAGGACCCAACCAGTCCTTCCAGGTGCGGCAGAGGTTCACCTGCACCTCCTCCAACCTCATCTATTGCATCCGCTGCTCTAGGTGTCAGCTGCTCTACATCGGTAAGACCAAGCGTAGGCTTGGCGATGGCTTCGCCCAACACCACTGCTCAGTTCGCAATAACCAACCTGATTTCCCGGTGACTCAGCACTTCAACTCCCCCTCCCATTCCAAATCCGACCTTTCTGTCCTGGGCCTCCTCCATGGCCAGAGTGAGTCCCACTGTAAATTGGAGGAGCAGCACCTCATATTTCGTTTGGGTAGTTTACACCCCAACGGTATGAACATTGACCTCCAATTTCAGGTAGTCCCTGCTTTCTCCCTCTTTCCCCTCCCCTTCCCAGCTCTCCCCCAGCACACTGTCTCCACCTCTTCCTTTCTACTTCTTTAAAGTAAACCGACCAAAATAAAATTCTCTTACCACTCATGGGCCTGTCCCACTTAGGTGATTTTTTAGTCAACTACAGGCGACGGGTTTGTCGCCACATGTTTGCCGGGAGTCGTCTCCTCAGTCGCGCAAAAAGTCGTAGCGTCTTTCTGGTCGCCGCTAAATTTTCAACACGTTGAACATTTTTCGGCGACAGTGGGTTTGACGTTAATGAGCGTAGCTAAACTTCTGACGTAGGTGCTGTCGAAGGTTGTCGCCAGGATGACGTAGGTTATCGCCAGTTTTTCGGCGACCTGCTACGACTATGACAGTCACCGGCAGTTGCCTAAAAAATCGTCAAGTGGGACAGGCCCATACCCGACACTACAGGCAATTTACAATGGTCAATTAACCTGCAAAATAGCACATTTTGGGGATGTGGGTGGAAACGAGCGCACACAATGAAAACCAAAACGGTCACAGCAAACTCTACACGCCTAAGAACAGCACCAGAGGTCATGATTGAATGTGGCAGAGACATTCTTATAGTACAGAGAGCCAACAATTGGATGGGCTTGGCACAAAGGCTCTAGTTTCCCCATCCCCCCCCCCCCCCCCAGTCAAGCACAAGCATGTTAAAATGGCTCTTCCAATTGAGTGGACCATTATTTCCAAAGTGAAAATACTGAGCAGCAATTTAAAAAAAAACTAAATTGTATGGGGAGCTGCAGGAGCTGGACAGACCAACGGGTGCCTATGTACAATATCTTCACAATGTTTGGGACAAAGATTCATCATTTATTTATTTGCCTCTGTACTTCACAATTTGACATTTGCGATAGAAAAAAAATCACATGTGGTTAAAGTGCACATTGTCAGGTTTTTATACATTTTGGTTTCACCATGTAGAAATTACAGCTGTGTTTATACCCCCCCATTTCAGGGCACCATAATGTATGGGACATGGCTTCACGGGCATTTGTAATTGCTCCGGTGTCTTCTAACCAATACGTCTCTCTCCTCCAACTCCAGAGAAACATCTTATGGCAATTTGTGTGCAACATAACTCTGGGCGGCATGGTGGTGCAGCGGTAGAGTTGCTGTCTAGACCCGGATTTGAAATGGACTCCAGTTACTTGCCTCAGGCACTTCTAAACTAAAACTAATAAATTGCCTACATTATTACACTGGCGGTAGGAATGTCCATGGCCTATTTTCTAAATCTGGCTCTCTCGGCAAATCCAGGTTATTCATACCCAACTTCTGGACACCGTATTATGCATTTAATCATTGGGGAATCCAAACCTTCGAGATTTGGACATCGAAGTGGAACAAACAGCAACACCAGATTGAGTTCTCAGGGAATCTCAGCCATCTGCATGGTTGCTCCAACCTCATCTGATACCACTGCTGTAAAAGATGCTTCCAAGCCAGGGTACCTGAAGAATACAGAAATAGTATCTACCTCATTGGTGACCCTCGGACTATCCTGTTCGGACTCTGCTGCCGTTTATCTCCCACTAAATGTTATTCCCTTATCATGTATCTATACACTGTAAATGGCTCGATTATAATCACGTATTGTCTTTCCGCTAACTGGATAGCATGCAACAAAAGGTGTTCATTGCATCTCAGTACATGTAACGGGGTCAAGGAAAGAGCGTTCACGTCGCGGCCCTGTTTCAACCAATCTTTCCACCACCACGCACAAGACGCACAAGAAGCGCAAGACAGACACCATTGTGCAGATGCCGAGAAGTGTGTTCAGCTCTGGCTGAACAACTTCTAATCTTGTGTGTGGACTCGATAAGAAGAGAGAGTACATGTAACAATAAACTAAACTAAACTAAAACTAAACTAAATTAAATTACTTTTAATGTACTGGGTCAGGAAACTTCATAAATCAGGATGAGCAGGGAAAGGTAACGTGGCAATGTAGGTTAGCTCGAATTTGTAGCGTTCTGAGAAGCACAAAATGTGGCCAGTATCATCGGCATATATTAAACCATTGATTAATGCATTTCATATCTAATATAAACCATAGATCTTCCTACACATAATTAGCTCCCTCCAAAAATATATTTCAAATTAAATTTCTGAATATTAAAAAGGACAGTGAGAAGCCCAGAAACTAAAATACATTTCAATTAACCTGCTCCTCTCCGGGCAGGAACTTGTTTCTCTTTGCCATAGACAGCATTTTATCAGGATGCATCACAGCTTTGTTTGGGAACAGCTCCATCCAAGACCGCAAGAAATTGAAGCGAATTGTGGATGCAGCCCAGACCATAACACAAACCAACCTCACTTCTGTTTATGCACAACTCCATTTGAGCCTCACGCTGCCTCGGCAAGGCCAGCAGCATAATCAAGGACAAGTCGCACCCGACCCACTACTTCTCCCCTCTCCCATCAGGCTGAAGGTATAGAAGCGTGAAAACGCACACCTCCTGATTCAGGCGCAATTTCTTACCAGTCGTTTTAAGGCAACTGAATCATCCTACCACAACCAGAAATCAGTCCTGAACTGTACTACCTGCCACATTGGTGACCCTGGGACTATCCTTGATTGGGCTTTGCTGGCTTTACCTTGCACTAAACGTTCTTCCCTTATCATGTATCTATACACTGTAAATGTCTCGATTGTAATCATGTATTGTCTTTCCGCTAACTGGAGAGTGCGCAACAAAAGTTTTTCACTGTACCTCAGTACATGCGACAATAAACTAAACAGAACTTAATTTTTTCTTTGATCCTCCTGTTGGTCAGGAGGTTGTGTTTTAATCAGCTGGCATTCCTTCAAGTGAGGATAGAGTGTCATCAGGTGACTCTGGGCTCCTAGCTGGTGAAAGCACGTGCCTATTACTCACAAAGTAGCCGGGTTCAATCCTGACTATGGGTGCTCTACTGTAAAGTGTTTATATGTACCCCCAGTGACCTCGTGGGTTTTCTCCGGGTGTTCCAGTTTCCTCCCACACTCCAAAGACGTACAGGTTAGTAGGTTAATTGGCTTGTTATAAATCTAATATTGGCCCTTGTGTGTGTAGGATAGTGTTAGTATGCGGGGATCGCTGGTTGGCGCGAACTCGGTGGGTCGAAGGGCCTGTTTCCGCGCTGTATCTCTAAACTATCTCGAGACTAAAGTACACGAGATGCTGGGAAGCTTGCAATAGGCCTGTGAGGAAAGTGTGGGCAATTTTAAATAAAAATGTAGAAATTGTTGGACAGACAGCAGATCAAGTAGTATCTGTGGAGGGAGAAACAGTGAGAATGGTTCACATCAATAAACTTTCCTCGATTTAAATCCCATTACTGTCCGGTTTCAGTCAGGAAAAATGTTGCAAATTTAAATTTGCTTCTTTCGTGAAGCAATAAACATGCCAGATTTAACGCTTTTTATAACGCCTGTGTTGTATAAACTTCAGGTTAGAGTTTTACTGCAGCTCAGTTGGAACACAGAACAAACAGAATGGGCTCTTCGGCTCACAATGTTTGTGCCAAAGATGATACTGAGATGAACTGATCTCATTTCCCTGCACACGATGCTTATCCCTCTATTCCCTGCGTTTCTATGTGCCTATCCTAAAGCTTCTCAAACACCACTATCGTAGCTGCCTCCACCAACACACGACCCTTCTTTCATCTTTCACGTGCCTAGCATCATTGCCAATGCAATCCCTGATGCAGTGAACAATATCTATCATCATCGAATAGTCAAAAGTGCTGATAATACATAAGGAACCGCAGACCTTCGACCAAGAGCCAAGTAGCCAAAGAGCTTGCTCATGTTAGCAGGGCTGGAAACTGCATCTTAAACAAGGTGAATGTGTTCCACTCTTTCCTATCCACCCTTCCTTTCTTGCTGCCTTGCTACACTCTTGTTGAAGTCTCTCAGCTGCCAGGATATTCTGACATAGCCAATATCCAAAGAGGGCTTTTTACCATAAACTGAAATAAAACTGCCACACTTGATGGGCTGAATGCATTGGGATATGCGAGCCATTCTGTGCCAGCCATGGCTACTCCATGACTTCAACCCATCACACATCCCTGCGCATAAATGTTCCTGGTATTGACCCTCAGTTCTGCCTTAAGGGCCTGTCCCACTGCGCGGACCTAATTTGCGAGTGTAGACGAGTTTAGGGGAGTATGAAAAAGCGTCATGGTCGTCGTATTGTATCGCCTGAGTCGAACACCTCCTTCAACATTCCTCAACTACGTTGAGAACCTCCTTCGACTATGTAGAAGACCTCCTTCGATCTCCTTCGACTATATTGAAGACTAGCTTTGGGAAAATTGGACACCGAATAGTGGAGAGTGAAGATGACCACCTTCGACTGCACTAACACTATCTAGGACTACCCTCGATTTCCCCCCGTTTGCCTTTGATTGCCTATCAATAACATGCCAACTTACTATGACCTACTATGACTACACCTACGAGTAAAATAAATATAGATTTTTTCCAGATCACTGTCCAGTGGAAAGCATACGTACATCCATAATCATTGGGAAGAAGATAGACACAAAATGCAGGACATGCAGCATCTCTGGATAGCAGAAATGGGTAACGTTTTGGGTCGAGACCTTCTTCAAAATTTGTTATGGGCTGCAGAAGTTTAATTTTCCATATATCAAATGCCTAACGATAGATAGACACTAAATGCTGGAGTAACTCAGCAGGCCAGGCAGCATCTCTGGAGAGAAGAAATGGGCGACTTTTCGGGTCAAGACCCTTCTTCAGACTGAGAGTCAGTGGAGAGGGAATCTAGAGATATGACTGATTGACTGACTCTCCCCGACACTCAGTCTGAAGAAGGGTCTCGACCCGAAACGTCACCCATTCCTTCTCTCCAGAGATGCTGCCTGTCCTGCTGAGTTACTCCAGCAGTTTGTATCTTTCTTCGGTATATACCAGCATCTGCAGTTTCTTCCTACATCATTAGGAAGGAGACAGAATAGGCTAGGATGTACACTGAACTCATGCATTAAAATTCAACTACAGTACAACCAATGTATATGTTCAAGGATAAACAAATAAGGTTTGTCTACCAATGAAGAGTTGGTTCTCTATTCCACTCATGTACATTTGACACATGTCTCTGTTAATAAGCTTTGCCTACTATCTAATTTGCCTACTATCTAACTGCCTAATTTGCCTCCATAATGATTTCCACACGTGTAAATAATCGTTAGTGAGCAGCCAAGCATTATATAGCAATATCACCCACTTTTACCCCCTTTACAGTATAATAACAAAAAAACAATGATGGAAATCAATATTAGGACCGAGATGAGAAAATCATTTTTTACACAGAGAGTGGCGAATCTGTGGAATTCTCTGCCACAGAAGGTTGTTGAGGCCAGTTCATTGGCTATATTTAAGAGGGAGTTAGATGTGGCCCTTGTGGCTAAAGGGATCAGGGGATATGGAGAGAAGGCAGATACAGGATACTGAGTTGGATGATCAGCCATGATCATATTGAATGGCGGTGCAGGATCGAATGGCCGAATGGCCTACTCCTGCACCTATTTTCTATGTTTCTATGTAATATCTACCAATCAACTTAAATTTACCAAATTCTCACCCAAATTGTGGTAAAAAGAGAGCCGAGATTTGCAACCGCGACAAGAATGGCAAAATGCAATGAAAACAACACTGCCATCTGGGAATGTTACCTTGACACGCACAAGAACCACAAGAAGCGCAAGGCAGACACCATTGTGGAGATGCCGAGAAGTATGTTCAACTTCTAATCTTGTATGTGGACTCGTTAAGAAGAAGAAGAAGCTAAAGCAGGAAGGAGATTTAATTGCATCAGACCTGATCACTTACAGAGTCATACAATGCTGGTGTAGTTTCTGTCAGGCTGATGTTTAAGTGTGGTTGACACAGAAATGAGGAAGGCTGGAATATTTACGGGACCACAGTTGCCATAACTACACTGTGCCAGCAGCTGACGCTCCCAAATTAAGCTTCGGCTGAGAAACAAGCTCCACGTCTGTCCATCGAAATGGAAGCGGGTCACATCTTCGAGTCCCCATATGGAGCCTCTGCATTTTTATGGGCTGCCATATGGTGAAGTGGATGGAGAGGGGGGTGTTGGGTGGAGAGAGACAGGAGAGTGATTCAGTGGCAAGAAGGGACATGTGTCGGAAGGAACTGCAGATGCTGGTTTTAACCGAAGGTAGACACAAAATGCTGGAGTAACTCAGCGGGTCAGGCAGCATCTCTGGAGAGAAGGAATAGGTGACGTTTCGGGTCTAAACTTCAGTCTGAAGAAGGGTCTCGACCCGAAACGTCACCTATTCCTTTTCTCCAGAGATGTTGTCTGGCATGCATCTTCACAAGAAGGGACATTGTTGGCCAGCAAGTCAAAAGTAACTGGAATTTAGAATAAATGCAATACCACAGAATGTAACTGTGTTCAAAACTGTACTTCACCTTTTCAACAAGCGAAACCGTACAGTTCAAAGTCAGTTTTTCGATACACAGCTGAGACACATTCTGAATTACAAACCACTGCGCGCAAAATGCAACTGCATTGCCGCTCGCAATGAATAGATCTTTTAGCCAGGAAGGTAGAAACAGAAGATGGGCATAAATGCTAGAATAACTCAGCGGGACAGGCAGCATCTCTGGAGAGAAGGAATGGGTGACATTTCGGGTCGAGACCTTTCTTCAGACCACTGAGTCACTCCAGCATTTTGTGTCCATCTTCGGTTTAAACCAGCATCTGCAGTTCCTTCTTACACAGGTAGAAACAGAAGACCATTCAGCCCCTCTATCCCTTCTTGAGATTCACTTTGAGTGCAGGTGATCAGCTTCAACATTCTGCCTTCAAACACTCCGTTCTGACAAACCCATTGACCTCAGCCTGCTATCTATTGTTCCAGTGTTCACCGTCTTTCAAAATGACTGCAAATCATCTAATTCTGTGATAAAATTAAATCAGATAAAGCATTCATAGAAACATAGAAACATAGAAAATAGATGCGATCATTGCTGATTGTCCCCAATCAATAACCTGTGCCTGCCTTCTCCCCATATCCCTTGATTCCACTAGCCCATAGAGCTCTGTCTAACTCATTCCTAAGGCAGTGGACAGTGGCGGACTGGGTCTAAAAATATTGGTTGCCAGGAGACAAAGGGGGTCCACCTACAACTACAATGCTATCATTTAACAGGGGCCCACTTGCCATCACTTCATCAGGGGCCCACTTGCCATCGGGCAAGCTGACACCCTGGCCAGTCCGCCACTGACAGTGGATGTTTCTGGTGAACTTACTGACTTCTCTTTGGACAAGCAAGAGCATTGCTCACTCCACGCCTCTCTGCTACATAGACTAACTTGTTCCTCTCCTTCTGAGTTATGATGTAGGGTTCCAGACCATAAAAGTCGACTGTTTTTTTACTTTCCCTTTCCTACCTGACCTACTGAGTGTTTGCAACTTTTTCGATTTTTATTTCCAGCATCTGAATTTTTTTTTTTTAAGCATGAAGAGTAAATGCTGGAAAAACGCACAAATCAGGCAGCATCTGTGGAAAGAGAAATAGTCCATATTTTGCACCTTCATCAGAACCGGAAATAAGAGGGATACAATCTGGTTTTCAGTGGGATGGAAGGTGGGATAAGATCTCTATCCGCAGATGCTGGATGACTTTCTGAGATTTTCTAGCATTTTCTGTTTCTGTTTCAGACGTCTAGCATCCGTATTTTTGTTTTGTTTTCTGCCTTTTGCTAACTGGAACACTTTTTTTTCCTTTCAAGTCTTTGAGACATCCACTGTCTTAATCATCCCACTTCTCGTTTTCTCTGGCTAATGCATATCTTTAACAGGAAGAACAGGAATGATGTGTCGGTCATTTAGGACTGAGATGAGGAAATACCTTTTCACCCAGAGAGTTGTGAATCTGTGGAATTCTCTGCCATAGAAGATAGTGGAGGCCAATTCACTGGATGTTTTCAAGAGAGAGTTAGATTTAGCTCTTAGGGCTAAGGGAATCAAGGGATATGGAGGAAAAAGCAGGAACGGGGTACTGATTTTGGATGGTCAGCGTCCTGGAGCTCGCTCGAAGGGCCGAATGGTCTACTCATGCACCGATTGTCTATGTTTCTATGAAGTTCAAGTGTCGAAAGGGGTGGAAGATTGCAACCTTCACGTGGTCCGCCCTGTTTCAACTAATGCAATCAACTCGACGTGCACAAACGGAAGATCAAATAGAACAAGTTGTCCAACAACTTTAGTCTGTGCACGCCACACGAAAGAAGAAGAAGAAGCAGAAGAAGTGTTGAAAAAACCCAGCACTGGTATTATGTGTAAAACATGGCAACAGAACCGCACTGAGGTAAAAAGATTCATATAAGGTTTCCATTAAATGTGAATTCCCATCACAAAACAATGTCCGCCCATCAGCAAAAAACATTCCACAAGGAATGTCAGAGGTGAATAGTTGCACTTAAGGAGAAGGTAGATGTTGTGACAAGGAAGAAGGGAATGGTGTACACTCATAAAGTAAGGGGATTAATATTGGGTAGGATTTCATGCGATGCATTAACACTGTCATGTTCCAAATGGGACAAATGGCCCTTTTGTGTGATGTAAACTCTAGGTATTTCCAAGATGTAAATTCAGCTCCTCCACAAAAGATTAGCTGTGTACTTGGCTGCTGGGGTAATAGAGTCAGGTGCTCGACAGCAAGTCAGCGAATAGACTAACCTCAGCAGCCACATTTATAAGCAAAGACATGACTTCAATCCACAAATAGACATGACTTCCATCCTCAAATAAACAGGGCTTCTTATAGAAAATTGTGTGCTCCTTTTAAAGCCCCTTTAAAAACTATCTTTGTCAGTGAATTAATAATTGGATCGTTTACAAATTCTGAACAGTTTAATAAATTAGGGTTTACCGTTATAAAACAGCTGAACCCCATAATGTGCAATAAACCCTAAATGATTTTTAATGTTTCCCCGTTCCATGTTAAAAAGCAATAGCAGCTAATGACTTTACTACATAAAAATGCAAAAGCTAAAAGGAAAGCTGGAAATGCTTGAAAGTATATTTGGAAATTCCTGTTTTAGTTTTAGTTTTAAGGGGTACAGCATGGAAACTGGCCCTTCGGCCCACTGAGTCCCTGCCAGCCATGGATCACCCATTCACACTAGTTTCCACATTATGCCATTTTAGCAACCACTCCCCGCCCACTTAACCTACAAAACCCGCACGTCTATGGGATGTGTGAGGGAAGCCGGAGCATTGGGTGGAAACGCAATCAGACACAGGGAGAACTTGCAAACTTCACGCAGATAACACCCAAGGTCAGAACTGAACCCTGGATCTCTGGCACTGTGAGGCAGCAGCTCTACCAGCTGCACCACTGTGTTGCCTAAATTATTCCTCAGCAATAACCCAGCATATATTGGACACGCACGTAACTCAAATACACCACAATCTTGACAGCAGTCGAACATTATTCAAAAAGTAATTCTAATTGATATTAATATATTTTTAACACTTTTTCCTTTTTACCAGTGATATATTTTGTTCAATCAGCCCGCTAATTGGTTTGGAGATATGCCCACTAGTGCAGGGAGGGAACATGAGCACTCAAAATTGTTGCCCCCATGATCATCTCTGCTGGAATCAGTCCAACTCCTTGGACTCACAAACTTCTCACATTCAGCTCAACCAGCAAAGACATTGTATGTAGCATGGATGAAAGAACTCCAGATGTTGGTATAAATCGAAGGTGGACATAAAATGCTGGAGTAACTCAGCAGGTGAGGCAGCATCTGTGGAGAGGAACGGATTTAACCTTCAGGATGATGCATGGTCTTTCACAAATTAGTTCCGACGATGGCTTGTTGACTATTTCAGATGCGACCTGACACATTGAAATAGTCCAGTATTTCTTCTCTTTATTTCAGATTTCCAGCACCATATACCACCAGCAGTAGAGTAGCTGCCGTACAAATCCAGAGAGCCGGATTCGATCCACTACGGGTGCCGTCTGTACGGAGTTTGTACATTCTCCCAATGATCGCGTGGCTTTGTTCCGCATGCTCCGGTTTCCTCACGCGCTCCGAAGACGTGCATGTCTGTAGGTTAATTGACCCGGTAAAATTGTAAATTGTCCCTAGTGTGTGTAGGATAGTGTTCGTGTGCAGGGATCGCTGGTCAGCGCGGACTCCGTGTGCTGAAGGCCACGTTTCTGCTCTGTATCTCTAAACTAAACATATCTTTGAATAATTGGTCTATGAATATATACACACATATTATACATGGAACATATATGAAAAAGTAACAAAATGAAGAGTATTATTTGGACTCAGAACTACAATTACTTCCTAAAATAAGGCCTGTTTGCTGTTTACGTCCCTGAGTGAATAATAGAATGCAATAATATGCAGGAACAAAAAGCAGAAGCAGGAACATGAGACAGAGACACAGGTGTGGACCTTTCAGTCTCTCATGCATGCGCTGCCATGCAACAAGATCACGGCTTGCCTTCTACCTCAGCAACAGTTTCATAGAGCACAGAAACAGGAACTTCAGTCCACCGTACAACTGAGCACCAAACACACATTTGCACTAACCCACACTAATCCCATTGCATTTTCGCCACATTGGCATCCAATCCCCACCAGATTCTATGAATTATCTACGCATGAGGGACAGTTTGTAGTGACAAATTAACCGATCTTTGAGATGTGGGGGGGAAACCAGAGAACCCGGAGAAAACCCACGTGGTTGCAGAGAGAAATAAGTTATTTCATGTCCATACAAACAACACTGGAAGCCAGGTCTGCACCTGGGTGACTGAAGGGGCTGTCCCACTTGTGCGACCTAATTGGCGAGTTTAGAAGAGTTTGAAAAAATGACATGTTGAAGACCTCCTTCGACTATGTTGAAGACCAGCTTTGACTAGCTACGACTAGCTACAACCGACTTCGGGAAAATTGGACACCGAATAGTGGAGAGTGAAGACGACCTCCTTCGATCTCCTTCGACCTCCCTTCGACTTTGATGAAGATTATCTATGACTACCTTCGGTTACCCTCGATTACCTACGACTAACATGCCGACCTACTATGACCTACTACGACTAAACCTATGAGTAAAAAAAGTATCGATTTTTTCCATGGCGACCTTTTTTTACTCGCGGGCATTTTTTAACATTGAAAAAACTGCCGCGACCTAGCTGAGGCCTCAAGTACGCGGAGACCACTCTTGAGCATGAAGGAGTGTTACGAAGACCTCCTACAACCTCATGTCGACCATGCTGCGAGTATGTGTCGAGGGCAAACTCACCCGAACTCGTGGATTAGGTCGCCCAAGTGGGACAGGCCCTTGATGCTGTGAGGAAGTGGCTCTACTAGCTGCATCACTCCAATGATGGGCTGCACGATGACACAGCAGTAGAGGAGCTGCCTTACAACGCTTACAGCAGCAGAGACCCGGGTTCGATTCCGTCTACGGGTGCTGTCTGTACAGAGTTAGTACGTTCTCCCCGTGACCTGTGTTGGTTTTCTCCGAGATCTTTGGTTTCCTCCCACACTCAAAAGATGTACAGGTTTGTAGGTTAATTGGCTTGGTATAAAATGTTAAATTGTCCCTAATTTGGGTAGTTATTAATGTGCGGGGATCGCTGGTCGGTGCGGACTCGGTGGACCGAAGGGCCTGTTTCCGTGCTGTATCTCTAAACTAAACTAAACCATATCAATCCCTTCTCAGTTTACTCAGCAACAATTTCCCACTTTGGGTAGAGAGTTCTAAAGGTGTATTTCCCTCTGGGTGAAGGAACGTCTTCTCAACACAGTTCTGAACGGCCATTGCCTTGTTTCATGTGTAGGGAGGAACTGCAGATGCTGGTTTAAACCGTAGACAGACACAAAAATCTGGAGTAACTCAGCGGGTCAGGCATCATCTCTGGTGAAAATGTCACCTATTCCTTTTCTCCAGAGATGGTGACTGACCCACTGAGTTACTCCAGATTTTGTTGTGTCTGCCTTATTTTATGACTGACTTCAGATTCTGGACACTCCACCCCTGCGTCTAATCTGCAAGAGTTTTATCAGTTGGAAAAGTGAAAACATAAGCACTGTGCCATATAATGGCATCCAACATAATATCAGTTAATTAGAAATTCTCATAGACATTATAAGTTCATAAGTGATAGGAGCAGAATTAGGCCATTTGAGCTATATACTCTGCCATTCAATCATATGTTTCTCTCTCAACCTCATTCTCCTGCCTTCTCCCCATCTATGTTCGAGGTTAACATTTTTTATATTTTAAAAGCACTCATTCGTAGTTTAGTGTTCTATAAAAGTAGCAATGATGAAAATTAGTGCATTGTCTGCAGGTGCAGAGCAAATCAACAATACATTCCAGGGCTTCAAATTAACATGCTTTTTCGAAATTGAGGATATATTGATCAACTCTGCCACTGCTTTGAGATTTTCCAGGTCTTTGATTTACAATGCACTAGTATATTTTTCATGCACTCTCTCTGATATGGGAAATAGTCAATAATTAATATGAATAACTATCAACAAAGGTGTTTTATTCATGAAACAGCTTACAAAGCCGGCGAGATATTCATCTGTTTTGATCTGTTGTCTACACACGTTACATTCTCTCTGTACCCTTTACTATCTCGTTTCCCTCTCCCCTGACTCTCAGTCTGAATAATGGCCCTGTCCCACGGTACGAGTTCATTCCAAGAGCTCTCCAGAGTTAAAGAAAAAATTGAACTCATGGCAAGCACGGAGAATGAACGTAGCGGGTACGTCGGAGCTCGGGGACGTCTCTTAGCGTCTCGTAACGCTAACGGCAGGTACTCGGGAAGACTCGCTAACGGCAGGTAAGCTCGGTAAGACTCGTGAAGATTTTTCAACATGTTGAAAAATGTCCACGAGAGCCCCGAGTACCGACGAGTGGCCATTACCATAAATCTCCGAGTTCGAATCAGGGCAAACTCGGGAGAGCTCTTGTAATTAATTTGTACGGTGGGACAGGGCCATTAGGGACTCAACCCGAAACATCACCTATCCCTTCCCTCCAGAGGTAGCTCCCTGTCCCGCTGAGTTACTCCAGAATTTTATGTCTATCTTCGGTGTAAACCAGCATCTGCAGTTCCTTCCTACACAAGATATTCTTACAATTGCTTTCTTTCCAACACCTATCTTGTGAAACATTCTCCCCATAGCTCTGTTGTAACATGGGCCAGTGATCAGTTACATTAAAGAGGTGTAGAATCAAAAGAGCAATTATTGCCCATATCCCGATATTACACTTGGTCTACAACAAGGTGTTTTTGCTTTTCCCAACAGTGTCCCTCCATTCTCTACACTCTACAATCTCTGCCAGCCTTAGTTACTTTCTCCAGCCTTGGTTAAACCCTTGTCCCACAGTACGAGTTTATTCCAAGAGCTCTCCCGAGTTTGCCCTGATTCAAACTCGGAGATTTACGGTAATGGCCACTTGTCGGTACTCGGGGCTCTCGTGGACATTTTTCAACATGTTGAAAAATCGTCACGAGTCTTCCCGAGCTTACCTGCCGTTGGTGAGGCTTCCCGAGTACCTGGCGTTAGCGTTACGAGCTGCAAAGAGACGTCCCCAAGCTCCGACGTACCCGCTACGTTCATTCTCCGTGCTTACCACGAGTTTGATTTTTTTTAAACTCGGGAGAGCTCTTGGAATGAACTCGTACCGTGGGACAGGGCTATTGCTTTCTCCAGCCTTGGTTACTTCCTCCAACCTTGTCACTCCCACCTGATCTATCTGCCTATAAACCACCTGCATCCAATATTCACACACTCTTGCTCCACCTTTTTCAATCATCTTTTTCTATCAGCAATTCCCCCCCTAAATTCCATCAGTCTGATGAAAAGTTGCAACCTGAGATGTGGTCGGTCCATTTCCCTCCACAGGTGCTGCCTGACCCATTCTTTTCCTCCAGCACATTATTTTTGACACCCACATGTCACTGATGCTTTGAGCAGAAAAAAATTTCACCTTTACTATAAACACACGAGCCGTGAATTGTAATCTGACTACTTTCCATTCAACGTAAGACAATGTTTAATTAAGACTCTCATCCGAACACACGTTTGCATTTACAAGCATTGCATGTAGCCAATTCTTGAAAGGTCAAGTGTAAGAAGGAACTGCAGATGCTGGTTTAATCCGAAGAAATCTTCAGTCTGAAGAAACATAGAAACATAGAAACATAGAAAATAGGTGCAGGAGTAGGCGATTCGGCCCTTCGAGCCTGCACCACCATTCAATATGATCATGGCTGATCATCCAACTCAGTCGCGATCCAAAACGTCACCTATTCCTTTTCTCCAGAGATGCTGCCTGACCTGCTGAGTTGCTCCAGCTTTTTATGTCTATCTTGAAAGGTCAAATATTTTTGACTAACGATGCAGTATTTCAATTGAAATTAATTTGATTTAACAAGAGTGGAGGAAATGGAAAGTGGCAGCTTAGCGAAGGAATAACTTGTTTGGACAATTGTGAATCTCTTCACCTGATAGATCCATCATCCTGATCGGAGAGGTATGGACTTGGCTCTGAGATGATAAGCCTGGCAGTGAAAACCTGGAACCAGGCAAACCCATTCTGGCAGGCTATAGAAAATGAAACCAGTACCAAGCAGCTGCAGAATTCTCCAGGGAAGTGCAGAAACATGGCGAGCCAGTTACTCGTAGAATCTGGGACGCAGGGAGAGGTTTAGCGGCTGAAATTATAGCTGGGCCTCTCAAGGATGGTATCAGGAAATGCTTCTTCACATTAACGGTGGGAGAAATCGGAAACTTGCTTACTCAGGAAGCTGTTGGGGCCAAATGAAAATTCCATCAACTTGGAGGTATATGTAAGCTTGCTGCCAATACACCCAATGGGGAATTCAGGAAACATCTTTGCCCAGAGAACAGTGGGATTTGGAATTTGCTACTACGGGAGGGCTGAGGTGAAATGCATGAATCTACTTAAGGGGGAGCGATATAAACATACAAGGAGCATAAAGGAAGAGAAGGTAAAGTAGAGAGAGCTGGAAATGAAGTTATGGGAGAAGGGTCATGTATTGTAAGCAGCAGAGACTGGTTGTGCCAATTGGCCTTCCTTTGCACATTTCACTATAGATTTATTTTATTTAGTTAGGATATTAAGGGATATGGAGCAAAGACCAAGTTGAGGTATGCAGCAGCCTTGTTCCAATTGAATAGGGAAGCATGCTTAAGAGATTGAATAGCTTCTTCCTGTTCCCAAACAGCTATAGACAATCGTGCAAGCCAAACGGTTAAAATGATTCCAGGTGGTGAAGTTATGGGAACCAATTAGTCCTCTGTGTAAGGTTATTCTTTGGCTACAGCAGGTTAAACACCAGCAGAGCTGCACATATTCGAGCATCTCTTTCGAACCTTTACCTAGGCTTTGGACTCATGGTGCTGCATCCAGACTGAGTCAGCCTTTCCACTCTGTGTCAGCACATAAATACTGTCCCAGCCAGGACTCCACATTTCGAACCGTTTTCCATTTTTCCAAAGGCTCCTTGTTCTTTCCATCTCCGTCCCATCCCAGGCTCTTTTCTTTCCCTATCTCATCCTACAGATCTCTTCCGTGTTTCCATACCTATCCCATCGTGGATACAGACACAAAAAGCTGGAATAACTCAGCAGGTCAGACAACATCTCTGGAGGAAAGGAATCGGTGACGTTTCGGGGTCCTGGATATTTTGCCATCCCTTTGCAGTTTTGATCACTTTGTACACTAGCATTAGCTGATGGCTCACGTTTATCTGGTTTTGTTTCTGTAATGGGAGTTTTTTTTTAAAACAGCACCCGTGTAAAAATCTTTGACAGGTGACATTAACTAAAGATCATGTATTACTACATACAACACAGGCTATGCAAATTGAATCAAAAATATAGCAGCCAGATGAGATGAGGTAAAAAGTATAAGGTCAGACAAAGTCAGTCAAGCTGGAAGTGTGGAAAAGGTGCTTGTAATTACTCTTTTTAGTCTATTAACTATTGTTGTTCTATCAGGGCTCAGGGGTATATGAAAGCCATGGACATGAAGTACAAGATAAAGTAATGTGTATTTACTAGTCCCAGAGGATCAATTTGCCTGGTATTTTGCAGCTCGAAGGAGCAAAGCACACAAACGCTGTTCTCCTTTCTCTCCACTGAGTTTTGTCTTTTATCAAACCCTGCTTGTGAGGCAGCCATGACACTGGGTGCAATCTAACCACTCTGAACAGAATCTCTCTGTGATACCCCTGTCATGTAATGATCAAATCAGCGCCTTCTGACATAATGTACAAGAGCCCCTGTATCTTCTTGATAAAACCCTGGCACATGCTGGGATCAAGGCGTCGACTGCCAACTGCTTTTTAAAGAAGGCAAGTGCAATGCAAATCTATTGATGGGATCTGAAGGAAATCTATCCAGCCCTGCCCCCGTCCAGTCACTGCATGAACTGCCTTGACAAGTAAGATATGTTTGTCAGCTTGATATGAACTGACCCCTTTACTCTCTATCTATTCATCGCGTTTGCTTCCTGTCAAGCGAACCCTGCCAACTTTAGCTTAGGCAATAATTCACTCGTAATTCATCATGGGCTCACCAGGGAGTAGAACTTTGGACAGAGGTTCAGCTCAGTCTTACAACAGACCCTGATGTGTTCAAGCCCAGATAATCATAGGCCTTCCAGTTCATCGCTGGCAATTGGGTTAGTTTGTTTTTAAATTAAAGCATTTAAATATTTATTTCCCCGCGGCCTTCTGCACACAGCCAAGCAAAGTTTTGAGGCCAAGTACATAAAGCCATTTAAAATGTAAATGCATATTCTACCAATTTCCTCCTCTGGCCCATATACTTCTAACTACGCTCTTTCCTCCAGGGTCTTGCTCCCAGTACTCTTGTACAACGAGAGCGTAGTGCAACCATTCGGGTGAAACGTTTGCATAGCATCCTCGTGGCTGGGCATCGAAGATCTCTCAGCTCTATTCAACAAGATCACAATGAAATTATTTAGTTGCCATTCATTTAGTAGGTGGGATCTTTCTGTGCATGGTTCCTGTAACACAACATTCTGCACTCTGGTATTTTTATCTTTGCACTACTTGGTGAACTTATGCATGGCTCGTTTGTACTGAGGTATGGTATAATTAGGTATAGCATGCAAACAAAGTTTCTCACTGCATTTTCACTGTGGGGTGGCACGGTGGCGCAGCAGTAGAGCTACTGCCTTAAGGGCCAGTCCCACGAGCATGTGACTCCATGCGGCAAGCACGACCTAAAGGGCCGGTCCCACCAGCATGCGCCTGCATGAGGCAAGCACGACCTAATGTGGTCGCTTGTGCCGTACGGCCTCGCAGGGCCGGTCCCACTTCGATCGCCGGAGCCGTATGGAGTTGTGCGGAGCTGGTCCCGACATCGCTCCGAAAAACTGACCGTGTTTAAAAATTCCGCCTGCCGGCCCGCAGCCGCCTCGACGCCATAAGTCACGCACGAACTTCCCGCGGACTTCGCTCAAACTTAATTTCATTAACTCGACCTCCGCGCGGCCCCCGCTTCTGGTTTGGTCGCGCTTGCCGCATGCAGGCGCATGCTGGTGGGACCGGCCCTTTAGGTCGCGCTTGCCGCATGCAGGCGCATGCTGGTGGGACCGGCCCTTTAGGTCGCGCTTGCCGCATGCAGGTCGCATGCTCGTGGGACAGGCCCTTTACAGCGCCAGAGACCCAGGTTCGATCCTGACTACAGGTGCTGTCTGTACGGAGTTTGTACGTTCTCCCCATGACCTGTGTAGGTTTCTCCAAATTCTTCGGTTTCATCCCACACGCCAAAGACATACAGGTTTGTAAATTAACTAGCTTGGTAGAAATGTAAAATTGTCCCTAGTGAGTATAGGATAGTGTTAGTGTGTGTGGTTCACTGGTCAGTGCGGACTCGGTGGGCCGAGGGGCCTGTTTCCACGCTGTATCTCTAAACTAAAATAAAACTAAACTCATTTCAGTACAAGTGACAATATAAACCAATAACAATATCACTATAACCCTAATCCTCTTGGCAATGGAACATTATAGACCACCCCTGACATGACCATGCACTTGTTTTTCAACCGTGGGTTTTTGCACTCGTGTTTTGATTTTAGGCCTGACTTTTTCCATTCACTGTCTTGTAGATGTGTGTGTCCTTTATCTGTAATTCATGGGTGTGTGTGCTGTCCGCATCTCTGTGACTGTGATACTGATCTAAGTAAGATTCCCATTGTACCTGGACCTCACTGCACTTGTGCATATGACAATAAATGCGACTTGACCCTGGATATCGGGCATGCCCAACTGGACCTAATGAAGACAATGCTCACAACAGCAGGTTGGTCATCCAGCAGATCACACTGAGCCTCTGTGGTATCTGCCCAATGATCAGCCCATTTTTATCATTGGAATAGTTGGTGATAGGTTCCGTAAGAATTGACCTGCTGCTTCCTAACTCCAGTGACCTGGGCTCAGTCCTGACCTCCAGTGGTGTGGAGTTTCCACCTTTTTCCTGCGACATCGTGTCATAGTGTGGAAACAGGCCCTTCGGCCCAACTTTCCCACACCGGCCAACATGTCCCTGCTACACCAGTCCCACCTGCCGGCATTTGTCCCATATCACTCCCAACCTGTCACATCCATGTACCTGTCTAACTGTTTCTTAAACGTTGGGACAGTCCCTGCCTCAACTACCTCCCCAGGCAGCTCGTTCCATACACCCACCACTCTCTGTGTCATGCACATTTCTACCAGCTGCTCCAGTTTCTTCCCACATCCCAGAGACGCGCAGGTTGTTTGATTAGTTGGCTACTGTAAATCACCCCTAGTACAGAGAAGAGTGGTTGAATCTGGGGACACTGGTTGGAATGTGGAGAGAGTAGAACGAGTTGAATACAGGATTGGTGCAAAGGGATGGCGGATGATCTGAATGGACTCCGGGCTGGACGGACTGCTTCTGCGGTATTTGATTCTACCAGTGCAGGCAGGCAGTCTGCTCTACTCAGGAAATGAAGCTGAAATATAGCCTCAATGTCTCTTGATTCTTGCTGTCCAGTTTCTAGTGACTACCAAAACTCAGAGCTACCATCTATATCATCTACATTACTAGCAATGAATGGTCAGCACTTACTAACTATCATCCATCAACATATATCAGTGAACAAGATGATCTGGTCAATCAGACATTCATATTTTCATTAAGAAGGAACTGCAGATGCTGGAAAAATCGAAGGGTCTCGACCCGAAACGTCACCTATTCCTTCGCTCCATAGATGCTGCCTCACCCACTGAGTTTCTCCAGCATTTTTATGTACCTTTAATATTTTCATTGAAATTTTCCACTGTAAATCAGCCCATGTGAAAATAATAAATAGCACAGCAGTAGAGACCTGGGTTCAATCCTGACTGCGGGTGCTGTCTGTACTGAGTTTGTATGTTCTCCCCATGACCTGAGTGGGTTTTCTCCAGGATCTACGGTTTCCTCCCACACTCCAAAGACGTACAGGTTTGTAGGTAAATTGGCTTGGTATAAATGTAAATTTATGTCCCTAGTGTGCATTGGATAGTATTAATGTGCAGGGATCTCTGCGCGGCATGCAGAGTCGACATCCAGAGTGGGCCGAAGGGCCTGCTTCCGTGCTGTGTCTCTAAACTAAACTAAACTAAACTAAAGAGCAATAGCAATACCAATGATACGGGATTCTACCATGCACCAAGGCATGCTGTGTATGCATGCTTTAAACATGCATCGGCCATGAAGTTGTTGCGAAGATTTTGATAATGTTAAATTGGAAGTAAGGGATGCGTGGTCTTTATTCTTTCACTGCATTCAGCACCTGTGCGGATAAGACAAGAGACCCACAATAGTGGTGAATCTGTGGAATTATTTGCCACAGAAGGCTGTAGAGGCCAAGTGAGTGGATATTTTTAAGGCAGAGATAGATAGATTCTTGATTAGTACGGGTGTCAGGGGTTGCGGGAAGAAGGCAGGAGAGTGGGGTTAGTAGGGAGAGATAGATCAGCCATGACTGAATAGCAGAGTAGACTTGATGGGGCCGAATGGCCTAATTCTACTCCTATCACTGATGACCTTTTGACCTTATGACCCAATCAGCATGGAAAACGATGGGGTGCAGTGAGGTAACTCCGTCAACAGATGTCACCAACAGGTTAAGTTCCTCCTTGTATTTCTGAACACATCCAAAGGCAAAAGTCACCAGATTCAGTCTGAAGAAAATATTGCCAATTTCTAGCATAGCGTTTCTGGGACTAGGAAGAGCTCGGACAAACAGTGTGAATGTAGTTAAGGGGAATACATTGGAATTGGTTTATCAATGTCACATGTACTGAGATAGAGTGAATACTTTGTTGTGCATGCTATCCAGTCAAATCATACTGGACATAAGTACAATCAAGGCATACACTACTTGGAATAGACATTGACAAGAGAGGAGCGATTGTAATGGATGATATTGGATCGTAACAAGCAAACTCTAGTGCCATCATTGCAAAATAAATAGAAAAAAATGTTTTTACTGACACATTCCTCAAAATGATCAGACCAATTAATTCTTGTGGCCCAGATTTTTACAGAAAGTTATAATCCTCATCAATCTGTTCCCTGGGAATACAAGCTAGACAAACAAATGAGAAAGAAAGACATGGGTGGATGTGCTCACATAGTGAAATAAAGAGGGTGGGAGGCGTGCCCCAAGAAGCATAACCACCCTTGAGGCACATTTAATATATTTATATGGAATAAGAATGGTTTATTCCATAATTTATTAAGGGCTGCGGAAGTTTACATTTCCATATATCAAATGCCGAACAAAAGATAAGACACAAAATGCTGGAGTAACTCAGCGGGACAGGCAGCTTCTCCGGAGAGAAGAAATGGGTAACGTTTCGGGTCGAGACCCTTCTTCAGACTGAGTCAGGGGCGAGGGAATCTTGAGATATGACTGACTGACTCTCCCCGACTCTCATTCCGAAGAAGGGTCTCAACCCGAAACGTCACATTCCTTCTCTCCAGAGATGCTGCCTGTCCCGCTGAGTTACTCCAGCATTTTGTGTCTGTCTTTGGTGTAAACCAGCATCTACAGTTCCTTCCTACAAATTCCTAACAAACCTCTATAAACATGTCCTGGGAAGATACACTGCAGACACAAGAATCTGAAGAAAGATCCTGACCCAAATCGTAACTTATCCATGTCTTCCAGAGATGCTGCCTGCCCCTTTGTGGTTTTTGTTGCCTGAGAAGGTAAACTGCCTTCTCTTTCTGTAGACAATGACTGGCCTGTCACACACTTCTAAATCCTTCTGTGTTCATTTGACCAAACAGTAGCTGTAGCAGAGTTCTGTACATATATTAATTGCCCATGCAGAATTCATCACAAGCAAGAAATGCTGATTGATATTTCATCCACTACGATAAATCTAATTATTAAAACAATGTGACGATGTTTTTCTACATCCATCAAAAACAGTTGGCACAACTTATTACACAAGCTCTTGCAGACTGTTCTCTCTACCTTGCTCTCCAGAATGACACTGCTCTGCCTGCACAATGTTGACCCTCCTAATGAGGGACTGTTGCCACTGACAAACCTCTGGTGTGATGTTAGCCCAGTGAATGCTGTTAGCCCAGCTCATCATGAGTAACTGGCTTGGGACACATGCTGAATAGTGAACATGGGTGTACATATGGTCAGTAAACCTGCCCTGCTGGAAGGCAGCCTGGCTTCTCTCCTGGTGGCCCAATGTATCTGTGGTATCTTGTGCCAGTCTATGTTGAGCGAGTCATTGCAGCAGTTGGCACCGACGGCTCTTGGCATTGAAGTCTTGACCACCGCTCACCTCATTACAGATGGATTGCATTTGCATGCATGAGATGGGAGAATTCAGCGCAAGCCTGGTGCTGAAGCTTTCAACCGAAGGCAGCTCCCAGTCCATGCTTTCTTATTTACATTATAATGCGGGAAGAGGCCAGTCAGCTCTTGAAGTTCATGCAAGTTCCCTGCAAAGCAGTTCCATAAAATGTCGCAAAATCTTATTCTCTTGCACAGCACCCCCTCGATTATGTTTTGCCATTTGTTAACACTAAGGGATAACTAGTGGTAGCTACTTACTTGCCAGTAGACCTTTGGGATGTGGGAGGTGAGCCAACATAGTAACCAGGGGTACACAAAAATGCTGGAGAAACTCGGCAGGTGCTGCAGCATCTATGGAGCGAAGGAAATAGGCGACGTTTCGGGCCGAAACCCCATAGTAACCAAGGTAATATGAGATAAATGCTGGAGTAACTCAGCGGGACAGGCAGCATCTCTGGATTGAAGGAATTGGTGATGTTTCGGGTTGAGACCCTTCTTCTGACTGAGTCAGGGGAGAGGGAGATACAGAGATAAGGAAGTGTAAGGTGTGAAATTGTGACACAGGGATCGAGAAAAATGTAGAATAGACCATTGTTAGCGAGGAGAAAGTAACAACAAAGCAAACAGAGATAAAATGTAAACAAGGACAGTCGGAGAAGTGGCCAAGGGGAAAGGATGGAGAGAGAGGGAAAGCAAGGGTTACTTGAAGTTAGAGAAGTCAATATTCATACCGCTGTGGTGTAAGCTGCCCAAGCGAAATATGAGGTGTTGTTTCCACAATTTGTGCTTGGACTCACTCTGATCACCGTGCAAACAATATCAGAGGTGGGGATCAAATCCCAGTCGAAGCGGCAGCATTAATCGCTGTCCACACTTGACTGAAGCCAGACCCATTGGGGGAAGGTGGTGCAGACTGTCCAATGCCTGTAACACCACATGTCAGAGAATCATGCCAGCACCCTGCCTGCCCCTGGGGTGGCCATGCACACACCCTGCAGCACCAGTATAGAAGGGTGGGCCACATTTCCAATGTTCTAATCCCTCAACCAGCATCGATAACCTGTCTGATCATTATCACAATGCTACTTATGAGATCTTACCAGACACAAAATGCTGGAGTAATTCATGAGTAACTCTTGCTGTTTGCCAAGTTTACCATTCTAGAACAACAACTACCATATATCACTGTGGTGTAAGTGCCACCGTATAAATGGGAAATCTCTCTTTTCAGGAGAGGAGAATAATAGTGACTGGACATTAATAGACATCACATTTAGTTTAGTTTAGTTTAGAGAAACATCAAGGAAACAGGCCCTTCGGCCCACCGAGTCCACACCACATTAACATTATCCTACATACACAATGAACAATTTTTACATTTACACCAAGCCAATTAACTTACAAACCTGTACATGTTTGGATTGTGGGAGTAAACCAACGGAGAAACCCCACAGAGGTCACGGGGAGAACGTACAAACTCCATATTTACAGGATCGTAGACAGGATCGAACCCGGGTCTCTGTCGCTGCAGGCCTGTACCACTTAGGAGACCTAAACAGCAACATCTGGTGACCTTGCCTGCCACCCAAACAAAAATCAAGGTCGAGGTGACCTGCAACCTCCTACGACCTCCCACGCATATGTTGAAAACGTTCTTCGACTATGAAGAAAACCTCCTTCGACCTACAGCGACCTCCTTCGACTATGTTGAAAACTGTCTTCGACCATGCACCTTTCACACGAGGATGGGTCTCTGTTAAATTGGTCCGCAATTGAACAATAACCCCCTTTGACCTCAAACAACTAAACTGTAAACCAACAACAACCAGTGTCGACTGGTTACAGATCAGATGATCACAAATTATGAAATTATGTCATGAATGCATTTTTTTTCTTACAATAAAAGCCTCCCAGGTTTTTTTTTTAAATCATTCTGAACCATGAGAGCAGGGAGGAACAAGTTAGGTGGATGTTACAAAAAGTACATCTACTGCTGTCAGCAGCAGCCCTTTTGCTTCATCAGCCTTTCAAGAAAGGCAGAAGGGAAAGGACAAGGGTGAAGAGGAAGCACAAGAAGAGGTGTCAGTGGGTGAAACCCCTCTTGCAAAGAAGATTGAGGCTTGGACAGTATGATAACCTGATGAATGTGTTGCAAGAGGAGGATTTGTCTGCATTTAAAATCTTTACACTTTTGCTGCCTTCAAATGTGGCAGGGAATGATGGGATGGAGGATGGGACATTGACTACCTCTCTGTTCTCCTCTTCCAGGGGTCGCTCATGCAGGGCTACCAACTCCTGTGGCATGTCCTCCTGCCATTCCTCCTCCTGGGTGTGCAACACATGCATGGCAGGCATTTTGGAGGGTTGTGCCCTACCCCTGCGAGTCTGCCTTTTGGGAGCCATCATTTGTTCAAGATTCCTCTGCTAAAAGAACTCTCCAACTATGATTGAGCACGCCCAGGAGTGACAGAGGTCACATGCTTATGTTTACATTTACCTTTTTTCAACCAATTTTTTTCCACCCGAAGGTATTACCTTTGATCTCCCTTGACTACCTTCGACTAGCATCACAACCGGCTTCGACTAGACCTGCGACTACAAAATTATCGATTTTTAAAACGGCAACCTATTTTTAGCCGAGGCCGGTTTTAATCATGATGAAAAAATAGCAGCAACCTAGATGAAGCCTCGACCACACGGAGACCACTTTCGACCATTAGGGAGAGTGACCAAAACCTCCTGTGACCTCATGGAAACCTTGGGTGGCGAGCAAGGTCACCAGAGGTTGCCAGTTAGGTCTCCTAAGTGGGACAAGCCCTTAAGGCAGCAACTCTAACCCTGCTCCACCATGCCACCCATGGGAGGATATATCGTTCCACCAAAAACCAGAGAGCTGTACTACCTCAAAGGTAGACGAAAGTGCTGGAGAAACTCAGCGGGTGAGGCAGCATCTATGGAGCGAAGGAATAGGCAACGTTTCGGGCTGAAACCCTTCTTCAGATGCTGCCTCACCCGCTGAGTTTCTCCAGCACTTTTGTCTACCTTCCATTTTCCAGCATCTGCAGTTCCTTCTTGAACGAGCTGTACTACCTGTATGGTTTGGATGGTCGATCTCATTTTCAACCTGTTTTGGTAGTCCCGCTTATTGAAAGTGATGTGCTTACCCAGCCTTGCAACATTACTGTGTCGGAGATGTACGATTGGAAAAGTTGTGTGACTGACCTTTGGCAATCGCTCTGGGTCACCCGGATGCCTGGGAATAACCTTCTGCAACCGCTGAAAGCCATAATCGATGGTGGGTTCATTCAGAGCTGCAACAAGGAAGAATAATGCAGGTCAGTAACAGGAAGGAACCTCAGGGTCAGCATCAAGAAACAAGAGGTAGGAGCTAAAACTGAGAGAAACCTAATTAGCCAAAGTACACGTTGAATAGACTTGCTCTGTGAGGTCCAACCAGGGACAAATGCCCAATTGACCTCACTCAGCATTTAGTTCCATATATAAAGAATGGTCAACAGGTTGAAGAATCAGAATGAGGTTAATAACCATATAACCAAATTGCATAAGGAAAAGTGAAGTCAATGTTAGCACTCCCCAGTGCTGTGATGGCCAAGATTAGCTAACGATTACAGAGGAGTACAATAAAGTCAAGCTGGATGGTTGTTAGAGTGGGCAGGTTAACTCAGGTTGGAACACAGAACAGTACAGTGTAGTAACAGGCCCTTCGGCCCATGATGCCCATTCATATTAATCCTTTCTGCCTACACATGCTCCATAACCCTCCATTCCCTATTCATATGTCGATCTAAAAGACCCAAATGCCACTATTATATCTGCTTCCACCACCACCTCTAGCAGCACATTCAAGCTACCCATCACACTCTGTGTAAAATCCTGAACCCCCCCCCCTCCACCTCTCTTTTAAGTCTGACATTATAGCTATGCTCTCTGGTATTTTACATTTCTACTCTGGGGAAAAAAGTTCAGACCGTCTAGCCCATCTACGCCTCGCATAATTTTATAAAGCTCAACCTCTGATGCTCGCGAGAAAACAATCCAAGTTTGTCCAACCTCTCCTTATAACCAATGCTCTCTAATCCAGGCAGCATACTGGTAAACCTCTCCCACTCCAAAAGCTTCCCGAAGTGAGATAACCAGACTCTACACATTGCTCCAAATGTGGCACAACAAAGTTCTATAAATCTGCAACAGATTTCCAAACTCCTATGTTCAATCCCCTGGCTGATGGTGGCATGCAATGCATATGTCATTTTTACCACTTTAATAACGTGTCGCTACTTTCATTCACGTAGGATACAAAGGGCAAATAGGACCACAACCAGCAGCTGAGGAATGTTGTGAAGCCTTAGTCTTGAGGTAATCACACTCACTAAATAACTGCTATTTTAATATTTTAATCGAGAAAGCATATGAATTATATATTTTTTCTGCAATCTTTACAATAGTTCTCTCTTCATCTGAATTTCCGAGGTTAATCGGTGTTGAGTATTATTGGATCCTACATTCAGTGATCCCCTTCAAAAGGCATGATGCAGAAGGAGAACTTGGGCTTGTCCCAATTAGGCCATTTTTTGGGCGACTACAGGCGACTGCCACAAAACCTTCAACATGTTGAAAATTATTTGCCGATAGTGACAACAATTTTGCTGTCGGAGGTTGTCGTAGGTTGTTGTAGATGTTGTGGTAGGTTGTCGCCAGGTGTAGTAGGTCAATTCCATTAACATTACTCCCTGGCAGTCACCTAAAGAGTCGCCTAAGTGGGACAGGCCTTAAGATTGCAGGAAACAAGAACTAAAACTGATTCCTTGTGTCTTACAATTACCAACAATAGCAAGACAGCAACTTCAATGTTGCAAAATGTGCCAAGGTACATAACAGGATATCATTAAAGTTGGCACCAAGCTGCCAGTGGAGATACTTGAGTGGATTGCCAATGGATTAGTGTAGAAGATAGGTTACAAGAGTTTCAGGGGTAAATGCACTGTTGCCAAGATTGCAACAATCAAGACTGGAGATGGATAATTGTCTGATTTGGAGGAGAAATCGGATGACATGAGGCAACAGGAGAGTTTGAAATTTAAAAATAAATGGGACCATGACTTAACCAGAGGCCAGTCCGCACCAGTGAAGACAGATGTGAGGCCAGTTTGTACAGGTTAGGACACAGACAATAGACAATTATTGGAATGATCAAGTCTAGTCATAAGAAGGGCATGGTTGAGTGTTTCACAGCAGAAGAGCTGAGACAGAGTCTGACAAGTGATGTGGAGATATAGTTAGAGGCTCACTTCACGATCGAGTATGACAACATGGTTGCATACAATCGGATTCAGGTTCAGACAGTGTTGAGGAAGAAGGAGTGAGTCAGTACATTGTGAATAGATGTCAATAAGACTCAAGGCAACTATCCAGTTTTCAACAGCAGGAAATTGTTTAAGGCCCTACTTTCCTGAAGTATGATAATTTCTTCTTATGCACCATGTTTTTGAAGGTGGTGGCAGAATGCAGATTTAGTAATGCTGTCACTATTTGTGGCAGTGTCGACAAGGAACTCTTGAGGTGTGAATAGAGGCAGTGTGACTTAGCTGACTGTTCCACCTTGAGACCCTTCATGAAGAAACTCCTCACCTGACACCTTTACACAGTACAGTTCACAGCAGAGATTCATAATTTGTGTCCTGTCATGCTTCTTCCTCTTCTAACCAAGGCGTTGAAACTAATTCAGCATTGCTACTGACATCTGGATAAGTGCACACAGATAAAGAACAGAACCTGTGACATCCTTGGCCTGAAGAGAGACACAAAACCTGGTGTAACTCAGCAGGACAGGCAGCATCTCAGGAGAAAAGGAATAGGTGACGTTTCGGGTCGAAACCCTTCTTCAGACTGAGATTCAGGGGAAAGGAAAACGAGAGATATAGATGGTGATGTAGAGAGATATAGAACAGATGAATGAACGATATGCAAACAAGTAGCAATGATAAAGGAAACAGGCCATTGTCATTGTTACTTTTTCATCATTGTTTTTTTGCATATCTTTCATTCATTTGTTCTACGTCTCTCAACATCACCGTCTATATCTCTCGTTTCCCTGTCCCCTGACTCTCAGTCTGAAGAAGGGTCTTGACCCAAAACATCACCTCCAGAGATGCTGTCTGACCCGCTGAGTTACTCCAGCTTTTTGTGCCCATCTTCGGTTTAAATCAGCATCTGCAGTTCCTTCCTACACACATCCTTGGCCAGGATGCTCAGAACCACACAGACTAGAGTGAACTTCAGATACCTCTCACTACTTAAAAAAAAAATGACCCCATGAACTGAAGGGACAAAGGCAATTAGATATTCTTGATATTACATCATAGCTGGGCAGCTGAATACAAGTTCTCAAAACAGTGTAGTGTGTGTACTCCCACGTATACAATGCATTATGTTTCACTATAAAGTGTGAACTATTTAATTGAATTAAATAATCTGAATAATATAACGTAAGACAAGAATTTTAGTCCATTAAAGGAAATACGCAGGGGAAAAAATTAAGGTCAGAAATTTTGAGCTAAAATGTTGAAATTACATCTAAAGTACCGCAGAATAGATAAGGAGTCTAAATAATTTTATAAATAAAGAAACAGTAATGATAATAAGTTTAATTCCCAGTCAGTACAGGTCAGTAAGGGATCTCGGCTAAAACAAACATTCCTATCTCTATCCCTATCTCATACCTCTTTACAACATTGAAGGAGGCTATTTGTTTGTGTTTGTTTCAAGAGTATGCTGATCCAGGGACAGCCCAAGCATCCCACTACCCTAGTTAATTCCCAGTAACTTATTGCCCCTTACACGTCCATCTACCTCCCACTCACCTGCACTAGGGGCAACATACGATGGCCGATTAACGCCCCAACCGATCGACCTTTGGGATGTGGGAGGAGACCAGGGCACCCAGGGGGGTAAACCATGTGGTCATAGGGAGAAGGTGAGAACTTCACACCTGAGGTCAGGGTCACCGAAGCGACCAGAAGCCAGCATCACAGTGCCGTCCATCGCTCGTGTGTGTGGATGTTAGCTGGGAATGAGATCAGGCTGAACTGTAGGGCACCTCTCCTGGCCAACCCCCTCCCCAAGAGGGGAGAATCCCAGTTGGATTCACACATGAAAAAGCAGTGCAGAGGCAACAACCAGAGTAGATGGGCTCCATGTGCTTCCAAGAGACACGAGTGATAACACGTAGCAAACACTGAGTAGTACCAAGGGCCTGTCCCACTTTCATGAGTTAATTCAGGAATTCTCCCAAGTTTTCCCCTGATTCAAATTCGCAGAATGTTCGTAACGAGTCCGTAGGAAGCCATAGGAGTCGGTAGATATATTGCAGTTGCGCGTTACGCTATCCGTAGGTACTCGGCGCATCAGGAAAGTCGGGACATTTTTTCCAGCCCGATGAAAAATGTCCACGAGTAAAAAAATAGTCGGGATGAAAACGTTTGACTCATAGTTAGTTCGTGGGCAGACCGTAGTAGGCCGTGAGGGTAGTCGTAGGTAGTCGTGAGTACTTGTAAATATTCGTGGGTACTCGTAGCTCGGCAGCTGGACAGAGATAAAAAGGTGAGTGAATAAAAAAATCTTCAGTCAACATCAGCACGTGACCTCTGTCACTCCAGTTCGTGGGCAAA
Source organism: Amblyraja radiata (assembly GCF_010909765.2). NCBI lineage: Eukaryota > Metazoa > Chordata > Chondrichthyes > Rajiformes > Rajidae > Amblyraja > Amblyraja radiata. The sequence continues at coordinate 58,571,172 of NC_045966.1, forward strand.
TTCGTGGAAGGTCATAGGATTTTGTAGATTACCAAAATCTTGATTTTTTTTTTAGGTCCTTTAAACTCGGCAGAGGTTTTGGATTAAGTCGTGAAAGTGGGACAGGCCCTTCAGGAGTCTTCCATTCCGTTTATAATTCACACATTAAATGCTGTGAACTATTCACATATCATTTACCGATACTTTATCTTTCATAGTTTCCATGAAGTGACTGCCAGTTTCCTGAGCTCTAACCCCCCTCCTCTACAAATAGGCGGGAGGGGTGGGAGGAGGATAGGTGGAATGGAAGTAAAGACTGGGCAAGTCTTAATATGACTGGGATGACAGAGTGGTTAGAAGACATTTACATCTGAGCACCTTGAATTTAGTGCATAATTGCACCACTAAAACCCTTAACTTGTCATCCGCCAGAGAGGAAAGAATCCAAATTGTTGTCAGTCATCCAACACAAGGCGCCCAGGCAAGCTAGCGAGTGAGTGGCAGCACTTCAGCTGCCGGCACTGAAACTGAAGCTTATCAGAGCACCCCATTCAAGTGCGGTAAACGGCAGCAAACACACTCGAATCAGACGCATGATTAAGATTCTGTTCAATGTCAAGAAAGAAACGGTGATTTGAATATAAACATGTCTTATATTACACGTACATCACTGGTTGCATACGAGGAGAAGAGAAGCAACATCCCATGCCCTTGCCCCCTTTTTAATCGTATGTTGATTTCTCTTTAATCTCGCCGTTTCACTGAGAGACAGTTTCCAGCGAGTAGCATTGAACGAGATGGTCGCCTTGAGGGTTTGGTTAGAGGAGCAGCCAAAACCTGGAGGCGAGGGGACTGCCTGCGGACTGGATTGTAAAGTAAACCAAAGGTGGACGCAGAGATGCTGGAGGAACTCAGCGGGTCTGGCAACATCCCTGGAGAGAAGGAATAGGTGATGCTTCGGGTGGAGGAAGCGTTGAGTTTGCACAGTCGTGTTTGCTGCCTCTGCAACCTTGCTGCTCCCTGCGACAATGCAGAGGCTCAACATGTTGACCATAGACTTCCCGTCAGCTTCTGACAGAAGCGAAGCTGGAGGAAGTTGGACCACCCCTTTTCACAGGTTTAGTACTCCAACTGTAACTGCTCAGACAGGAAGTCTCTGCAGAGGGTAGTGAGGGGAGCAGAGAGGATCATTGGCGTCTCGCTACCCTCGGTACAAGAACTGTTCCAGAGCCGCTGCCTGAAAAAAGCTCTGAGCACAGCAAAGGACAGACTGCACCCCCTCCACACAAATCTAGATCTCCTGCCATCAGGCAAGAGATACCGTAGCATCAAAGCCCGGACAACCAGACTGCTAAACAGCTTCCTTCCACAGGCTGTGAGGCTGCTAAACAGTCACTCCACCTGATTCTGCTGCTTTTGCACTGACAATTTAATAACTGGCACTGAGTAATAACTCTGGCACTGGCTCAGGCCACTTAAATCAGCTGCCCTGGACATTTTATCACTGTTTTTACGTATTTTAATGTTGCTGTTTTTATTATCTGCACTTTTTAAAACTATTCGTACTGTTTTATCAGGAACTGGACTGGCTTTTTTTATCGTTTTTATTTTATGCGTGAAATGTTTAAGTTTCATGTGCGATGCTCCGGTATTCCCTGGGAAACGTCTTCTCATTTTGCACTGTACAACTGTTGCTTTGCAAGATGGCAATAAAGGATGATAATGATAAAGAAGGAGATACAAGAGACTGCAGGCTGCTCCAAGCTGGAGCAAAAAATAGTGAACTTCGGGAGGAACTCAGCGGGTCAGGCAGCATCTGTGGAGGGAAAAGAATTCCTGTTCCATTTCTGTTCCACATCCTGCATCAAAACTCCAAACCCATGGAGTTTTCTCTTTCCTTCACTTCATACAGCTCTCTGTTTCTGTTATGATATTATTCAACCCCACCCTGGACAAGCTTTATTTTTTTAACAAAGATCACATTTTAAAAAGCAACAAGAATTTAAAATGCTGAGATGTCCAGAGGGTACTTGTACAGATTAACCCATTGAAAATCCCTGCACATTTGTCTTGACCTGAAACATTAGGTCTGCTTCATTTCTCACAGATGTGTCCTGACCTGCTGAATGTTTCCAGCGTTTTCAGAGTTTTTTATATATTTGTAGTAAAGCCTTCTATTACCAGAGTAATATAATGCTTTAGTAGCTAATTGAACCAAAGCAATCTGAATAGCCCTGATATAAGGCCCTATGTTCAGTTCCATGCAGGAGCGAGCTGTGTACATCGGGAAGCTACTTTACTTAGAAACATAGAAAATAGGTGCAGGAGGAGGCCATTCGGCCCTTCGAGCCAGCACCACCTTTCTTGGCACATCTCTGCTGGGGGCTTGGTGAGCCAACTACCTGTCCTCAGACTCAGGGGAGGGGAAAGAAGTATTGAACATTTCATTGTCACAGGTGACAAGTCACAGTGAAATTCTATGCAAATAGTCACCACATAAAGGCTGCTTACAAAGCTACAATTCCCCCCCCCCCCCCACTACCCCCGACCCTCTTCCATGCCTTTGTTCTTCCCCCCCACCCCCCTCCCTCTTGGGTCCCTCCAATTGGAGTATCTCACCCTTTGTTTAAGAAGGAACTGCAGATGCTGGTTAATCGAAGGTAGACAAAAGTGCTGGAGAAACTCAGCGGGTGCAGCAGCATCTATGGAGCGAAGGAGATAGGCAACGTTTCGGGCCGAAACCCTTCTTCAGACCTGACCGCTGTCCTGGATACTTGCTGGATAATGCCTTGTAACTTGCAAGACTTGTGGTAACTCACCCTCAGAGGACTGGTTCTTCCACTGAAAGAATAGGTGCTCGGGCAGAGTTTAGAATGGGTGCGAGTTGTACTTCGACCTTGCTACAGGGGGCTGCTGCAGGGCTTAACACACCATCACTTGTAACACAGGAGAAAGATGTCAGCTTCTTATCCAGTCTCTTATATCTATCTGATTCTTGCCAGGACAACGGCTGACAAGTCCCAGCGGTAGCAGTCTCACCTCTGAAGCAGATCCCGCTTCATAGACAGTCATAGAGCAGGGAAACAGGACCTTTGGACCATCAGGTTCATGCCACCCATCAACCATCCACTTACATTAATCCTATATGAATCATTTCTGTTTGTTCTTCTGACATTCCCATCAATGCCTCTCAAATTGTACTGCTCACGTACACACTTTGGGCAATTTACTGTCGCCAGCTAACCTAACAACCAACATGCCCCTGGGACGTGGAAGGAAACTGGATCATCCAGTGGAATCCCACACTGCCGCAGGGAGAACATGCAAACTCCACATAGACACCAGCAGAGGTCGGAATCGAACACAAGTCACTAGAGCTGTGAGGCAGCAGCTCCATGTGCTGCACCATTATGCCACCTTGACCTTAGTAGACCCCCAAGTAGATTTGGATCTTAGAAACGTGAGATTTCCTTCCTGTGCTTATCAAAGTCTCCCCCTCCACCCATGGCAGAGCCTTGAGGTGTTCAGTACCTTCGCGAATGCTCCATCTTCAGTTTGATCGGTCACGGTGCAGGGATTCCCATGAGTGAGTGAGGACATGACACATTTTTCTAAGGACTCTTGGAGAACACACTTGAAACAATTTCTCCGTCCTCTGATTAAGCTCTTGTCGCACTAGAGCTCAGAATAATATGTGTAGGAAGGAACAGCAGATGCTGGTTTAAACCGAAGATAGACACAAAAAGCTGGAGTAACTCAGCAGGACAGGCAGCATCTCTGGAGAAAAGGAATAGGTGATGTTTTGGGTCGAGACTCATCTTCGGAACATTAGCCTATTTCAGGGGTGTAGTATCAGGCATGTGGATGATGTGACCTGCCTAGAGGAGTAGGATGAGCTGGTCAAACACTCAGAACCAAGAATCCAATCACTCACCATTACATTCATTAAACACACTATGAACATTTTTTTCTTCGATCAACCTCTTCATTTTTCTCCACCTTCCTCTGCTGAGGAGGGAGTTTTAACATTACAAGTAGCTCATCAAGTAGCCATCCTGTGGGTGTTGGTTTTGGCATTGGATGTATACTTGGTATTTGGCTTGAGGCTGTTGTAAGTGTTTAAGAAGGAACTGCAGATGCTGGAAAATCGAAGGTAGACAAAAGTGCTGGAGAAACTCAGCGGGTGCAGCAGCATCTATGGAGCGAAGGAAAGTATTCTGATTCAGAAGATGGTGGGTCTGTGCCTCTTCTGCACCTGAACCCATGACCTACACTGACACTTCTTCAGTACAACACTTCAGGAGCTGCCATCTTTCAGCATTCAACTTGACTCTCCCTAAGACATTGTAAAAATCTTTCAGCATTTCAAAGAAGGGCAAGACAGTGCATGCAATCTTTAATCCCTCAAGCAATTACATAAAATAACGATTATATGCCATTAATTCATTGTTGAAGACATTATTTGCAATAGACAATAGACAATAGGTGCGGGAGTAGGCCATTTGGCCCTTCGAGCCTGCACCGCCATTCAATGTGATCATGGCTGATCATCCCCAATCAGTACCCTGTTCCTGCCTTCTCCCCATATCCCCTGACTCCGCTATTTTTAAGAGCCCTATCTAGCTCTTGAAAGCATCCAGAGAACCCGCCTCCACCGCCCTCTGAGGCAGAGAATTCCACAGACTCACCACTCTCTGTGAGAAAAAGTGTTTCTCCGTCTCCATTCTAAATGGCTTACTCCTTATTCTTAAAATGTGGCCCCTGGTTCTGGACTCCCCCAACATCGGGAACATGTTTCCTGCCTCTAGTGTGTCCAAGCCCTTAACAATCTTATATGTTTCAATGAGAATCCCTCTCATCCTTCTAAACTCAAGAGTGTACAAGTCCTAGCTGCTCCATTCTCTCAGCATATGACAGTCCCGCCATCCCCCGGAAATAACCATGTTTCTGAAATTACAGTACGGTTAACTATCAAAAGGAGACAACCAGAGAGCAGTGTGGAACTACTATCTACCTCATTGGTGACCCTTGGACTATCCTTGATCGGACCTTGCTGGCTTTACCCTGCACTAAACATTATTCCCTTATCATGTATCTTTACACTGTAAATGGCTCGATTGTAATCATGTATTGTCTTTTCGCTGACTGGTTAGCACGCAACAAAAGCTTTTCACTGTACCTCGCTACACGTGACAGTAAACTAAACTGAACATCTCTTTCAAGAGAGTGGGCAGGTCAAAAGCAGAGGGGGTTCTGTGTCGTCCAACACAGGGAAAGTCATTGTCAGCACCCTCTTCAATTCTCTTCTCTCAGTCACCAAAACGGCACTCAATGAATCATAGGATGGGTTCCATCCATAGAAAGGCACAGTGGACACATTCTTCACTAGGTGTCAAGTCTACCAATGTGTAAAGAACCTGGCCTGTGCCTGGCCTTTGCCCACCTTACAAAATCCTTCAACTGGATGACATAAGAAGAATTTATCTCAAGATAGACACAAAGTGCTGGAGTAACTCAACGGGACAGGCAGCATCTCTGGAGAGAAGGAATGGGTGATGTTTCAGGTCGAGACCCTTCTTCAGACCCGAAACATCGGCCATTCCTTCTCCCCAGAGATGTTGCCTGTCCCGCTGAGTTACTCCAGCATTTTGTGTCTACTTTCGATTTAAACAAGCATCTGCAGTTCCTTCCTACAGAATTCATCTCAAGCCTGGCTGTTCTCAGAAATGTGTTATTCTTTAACATGCGTTACACAATGATATACAAGCGATGCTTCCCAGCATCAGGTCCATCATCTTGACGCCGTCCGTCACGCGCGAACTTCCCACGGACTTCGCTCGAACTTCATGTCACTCACTCAACCTCCGCGCTGCCCCCGCTTGCGGTATGGTGGCGCTTGCCGCATGCAGGTCGCATGCTCGTGGGACAGGCCCTTAAGTTATTCACTGAGAAGGTGGTTCTCCATCAAATTCCTTCTGCACCAACCCCTGGACAATTTAAGTTCGCATCGAGATCCGAGAAATTATATAAACCACTTTCATATCTTGGGTGCCAGCTCTCAGCAAAAGCTGCCAATGATGGCAAGATTCACCACTATTGTACCAACACAGCAGCAATTGTGTAAATAAATCAGGGCTCATGGTGTATCAAACAGCAGCGTTCTCCACCCTGCTGTGTGTTTCTTAGGGCTGGATGATTCAAAGACATACCACGAAGCACAAGAGTGGCACTGACAACACGTCCTCCAGAAAAGCCTCCAAGTTCACTGGCAGGGCAACTTGCACGAGTCTCAGCAACGTCCCACAGGCTGACATGTCCAACCCCGAGGCTCCAAGTGTGTTCAGTCAGTTCCCATGGGTCGGCTGCATCGCCCACACTCCCACCACCAGACTCCTGACACAAGCACTCTAGTCCAAGCTCCGTCTCAACAAGAGACCTCTCGGAGGATCGATAAAAGTGCTTCAAATCCATCGTCTCCTGCTTATGGTAATCCCTGCTCAACGCCCAATCCAAATGGTGAGGGAGAATCCGAAGATAGATACAAAAAGATGGAGTAACTCAGTGGGACAGGCAGCATCTCTGGAGAGAAGGAATGGGTGACGTTCCCAGACAAGACTCTTCTTCAGAATAATTGGGGATGGCACAGCTCAGATGTCTGCCGGGCCAATATGGAATCCAAGTGCAAAGAGGAGAAGGTGCATGCAACATTCCAAACAAGTTGACCATCAAGTGCCCCTGCCTCATCTCAGGAGCAGTCCACACCAATGGGCCTGATCAGCCATCTTAGATCTTAGAGCCATCTTAGAATCAGCCACCTGAGGGAACGGCTGAAGAGAAGACAATGATTGCACTTCCACAGTGGCCCGTGAAGCACTTTAAATAGTACTCAGATCATCCAGGATCCTTTATATTTGCAAGGCCTTTCTTAACATGTACTGGGTGCCCTTCATTCACCCCATTGAGCAAGTAAAGCTCTCTCATTGCCCTCAGCTGCTAGGTCCTCTGCGTGAACAATTTTTATAATTTCACAATAATAAATCCTGAGCATGTCTACGGTGCTTCAGTTCTTAATCAAAAGATTGTCTGATTTGACTTGGAGAGGAATTTGTTTTCTTGAGTTGTGCTGCCAAGAGTGGCAGAATGATCGACACTTCATATAAGCAATTAAAATAACTTGTTTAAAAACTCCACCGATCTGCTAGCCCAGGGGCATTAGGCTGTACACAGCACTGTACTGCAAGATGTAATAAAGTACTGCACACATGGAGCCTGTATCCCGTGACACATATTTAATGCCATTCTTCAGAAAAATAAACACACAGCGAGCGGGGATGGGTCACAGTACCGAGGAATTGTTCAAGGGTTTCGCTCACGCTGCATAGCCGGATGTGTACCTCGCTGAGCGCAACAAAGCGAAAGAAGTATCAGGACATTCTAGAAGCTGAATTTTGGAAGCAGATGCCGGAACATGTAGCAAAGAAAGGAGAACAGACGGAGGAACTCAACGGGTCGGGCAGTATCTGTGGAAGGAATCGGAGGAACGACGTTTCAGGCTGAGACGCTGAAAGGGTAGAGGGGATGCAGTCAGTATCATGAAGTGGGGGGTGTTGGTTGCAATTCAATAGACAATAGACAATAGGTGCAGGAGTAGGCCATTTGGCCCTTCGAGCCAGCACCGCCATTCAATGTGATCATGGCTGATCATCCACAATCAGTATCCCGTTCCTGCCTTCTCCCAATATCCCCTGACTCTGCTATCTTTAAGAGCCCTATCTAGCTCTCTCTTGAAAGTATCCAAAGAACCGGCCTCCACCGCCCTCTGAGGCAGAGAATTCCACAGACTCACCACTCTCTGTGTGAAAAAGTATTTCCTCATCTCCGTTCTAAATGACTTACCCCTTATTCTTAAACTGTGGCCCCTGGTTCTGGACTCCCCCAACATCGGGAACATGTTTCCTGCCTCTAGCGTGTCCAAACCATTTATAATCTTATATATTTCAATAAGATTCCCTCTCATCCTTCTAAATTCCAGAGTATACAAGCCCAGCCACTCCATTCTCTCAGCATCTGACAGTCCCGCCATCCCGGGAATTAACCTTGTAAACCTACGCTGCACTCCCTCAATAGCAAGGTGTGGTCTCACTGGGACCCTGTACAACTGCAGAAGGACCTCTTTGCTCTAAACTCAACTCCTCTTGTTATGAAGGCCAACATGCCATTCGCTTTCTTTACTGCCTGTTGTACCTGCATGATTACTTTTATTGACTGATGAACAAGGTCCCCTAGATCCTGTTGTACTTCCCCTTTTCCCAACTTGACACCATTTGGATAATAATCTGCCTTCCTGTTTTTGCCACCAAAGTGGATAACCTCACATTTATCCACATTAAACTTCATCTGTCATGCATCTGCCCACTCACCCAACCTGTCCAGGTCACCCTGCATTCTCATAGCATCCTCCTCACAGTTCACACTGCCACCCAGCTTTGTGTCATCTACAAATTTGCTAATGTTACTTTGAATTCCATCATCTAAAACATTGATGTATATTGTAAATAGCTGCGGTCCCAGCACCGTGCCTTTGCGGTACCCAACTAGTCACTGCCTGCCATTCTGAAAGGGACCCGTTAATCCCTCTTCTTTGTTTCCTGTCGGCCAACCAAGTTTCTATACATGTCAGCACTCTACCCCCAATACCATGTGCCCTAATTGTGCCCACTAATCTCCTATGTGGGACCTTATCAAATGCTTTCTGAAAGTCCAGGTACACTACATCCACTGGCTCTCCCTTGTCCATTTCCCCAGTTACATCCTCAAACAATTCCAGAAGATCACTCAAGCATGATTTCCCCTTCATAAATCCATGCTGACTCGGACCGATCCTGTTACTGCTATCCAAATGTGCTGCTATTTCATCTTTTATAATTGACTCCAGCATCTTCCCCACCACCGATGTCAGGCTAACTGGTCTATAATTCCCTGCTTTCTCTCTCCCGCCTTTCTTAAAAAGTGGGATAACATTAGCTACCTTCCAATCCACAGGAACTGATCCTGAACCTATAGAACATTGGAAAATTACCACCAATGCGTCCACGATTTCTAGAACCACTTCCTTAAGTACCCTGGGATGCAGACCGTCAGGCCCTGGGGATTTATCAGCCTTCAGTCCCATTAGTCTATCCAACACCATTTCCTGCCTAATGTGGATTTCCTTCAGTTCCTCCATCACCCCAGATGCTCTGGCCACTAGTACATCAGGAAGTTTGTTTGTGTCCTCCGTAGTGAAGACAGATCCAAAGTACCTGTTCAACTCATCTGCCATTTCCTTGTTCCCCATAATAAATTCACCTTTTTCAGTCTCAAGGGTCCAACTTTGGTCTTAACTATATTTTCCCTCTTCACATACCTAAAGAAGCTTTTACTATCCTCCTTTATATTCTTGGCTAGCTTACCTTCGTACCTCATCTTTCCTCCCCATATTGCCTGTTTGCTACGTTGTACTTCTTCTGTTGCTCTTTAAACATTACCCAATCTTCTTGCTCCCCGCTCATCTTTGCTACGTTGTACTTCTTCTCTTATATTTTTATACTGTCCCTGATGTCCCTTGTCAGCCACGGTTGCGCCTTACTCCCCTTGGAATCTTTCTTCCTCTTTGGAATGAACTGATCCTGCACCTTCTGTATTATTCCCAAATTCAACTCAATCAACTCTTGAGTTGCTTGTTAGCTTAAAGAGTTAGCAAGCAATAGGTGGTTACAGTTAAGGATGGGTTGGATGGCAGATAGCAGTCAGGTAGGGGGTGAAGGAAGGCTGGAGATAGCAACAGGGGCTTGAAGAGGATGTACAAAACAAGTGGCTGCAGCTATTGTAATAGTGGATGCAACATGCTGGATGACTGCTGGGTTGTAGACTACCCAGGTCCAATATGCAGTCCTATTCTTACTGTTTGTTTTATGGTCTTTTCCCGACAGTGGAGGAGGTCCAGGACAGACATGTCACTGTCAGAGCATGAAAGGGAATTTAAATTTCAGGTAACCGACAGATCCAGATGTTCACAGTGGACAGTTAGTTGTTCAGCAAATCGGTCGCCTAATCTGGTTTCACCAATGTAGAAGAGTCCGCCAAATGCAATGGACCTGGTTGGAGGAAGTGCTGGTGAATCTCTGTCTCACCTGCAAGGGTTGTTTATGTCCCTGGAGGGAAATGAGGGAGGAGAAGTAGGAACAGGGAGCTATCCCTGTAGGGACAGGGAGAAAGTAGCTGGAGAAGATGAAGATTAATTTTCCCTCATCACCTCCCTGAGTTTGCAGAGTTTGCACTTTGTTTGAGATTTGAAGGGGAACAGTACATTGCTCATTGTTCAAGGGGGCCTAGACATTGGGAGTCATCAGGAGCATTGCAACTGCACCATGACTGCGGAGCATCCCGGACAATGCAGCTCACCCAGATGTTGGCAGATCAATTTCCCTCCTGGGATTAATAAAGTTCTATCGTAATGTATCGTATAGTAACTACAATCACCCACAAAAACGTGGACAGACTGAAAAGAGAGGGTGCTCTGTGCTGCCCACAACAGTGACATTCTTAGACAGCATACTCTTCAACAGATTACTCTCCAAATCACGTGGTGGGTCGTATCCGTGAAGGGGCAGAATGGGCATAATCCTTACCTTATGACAGGGACATGACCGAGAACACTAACTCAATTGTCAAAAAAGCTCATCAGCGCCTCTACTTCCTGAGAAGATTACGGAGAGTCGGATTGTCAAGGAAGACTCTCTCTAACTTCTACAGGTGCACAGTAGAGAGCATGCTGACCGGTTGCATCGTGGCTTGGTTCGGTAATTTGAGCGCCCTGGAGAGGAAAAGACTACAAAAAGTAGTAAACACTGCCCAGTCCATCATCGGCTCTGACCTTTCTTCCATCGAGGGGATTTATCGCAGTCGCTGCCTCAAAAAGGCTGGCAGTATCATCAAAGACCCACACCATCCTGGCCACACACTCATCTCCCTGCTACCTTCAGGTAGAAGGAACAGGAGCCTGAAGACTGCAACAACCAGGTTCAGGAATAGCTACTTCCCCTCAGCCATCAGGCTATTAAACCTGGCTCGGACAACACTCTGATTATTAGCAACCACTTTCTGTTATTTGCACTACCAGTTTATTTATTCATGTGTGTATATATTTATATCATGGTATATGGACACATTTATCTGTTTTGTAGTAAATGCCTACTATTTTCTGTGTGCTTAAGCAAAGCAAGAATTTCATTGTCCTATACAGGGACACATGACAATAAACTCACTTGAACTTGAACTTTGTCAACCTTACAAAAACCGTAAACTTGGAATTATAAAGAAAGACACAAGAGAATGCAGATGTGCATATGTTAGAATCTGGAACATTAGAAGCTGCTGGAGGAAGTCGGAATTGTAAAGAATTCTACTTAAATCTGACAATACTCAGAAATCATTTAGCCTTCTGTAAGGAACTGCAGATGATGGTTTACATTGAAGGTAGACACAAAATGCTGGAGTAACTCAGCGGGACAGGCAGCCTCTCTTGATAGAAGGAATGGAATAGAAGGAATGAATGCTACACAATGATATGCAATCTATGTTCCTAACCAACAGGTCCACCACCAGGGTTGCCAACTGTCCCGTATTAGCCGAGACATCCCGTATATTGGACTAAACTGGTTTGTCCCATATGGGACTGCCCTTGTCCCGTATTTGACTGTTACTACTCGGGTCGAGGGGACTGTCGGGTCGGAGCGCCGCATCCGGCCCTGCCTCACCCGTCCCACCTGTAGTGCAGCTCATGGAGTGCAGCAGCAGAGCCTCGCCCGTTGGTCGGCAGCCCAGCCAGCTGTCCGACCTTCAGACCTTCGCTTACCACCGACACCACCACCCCTCCTTCTCATGGCCGATCATCGGTTCATGAGTTGGATGGTGTGCCGGACTTTAAGCGTGATGTCGCATACAAAGTCCGGTGCCCGGGCCAAATCTCCTCAGCTGGCCCGCCGGCTGGGCATTGTGTGCAGTTCAGCACCCGGGCCAACTCATCATTCACTCGCCATGGCTGAGTCGGTCAGCGAATTGCCGTTGGGAATTTATCCTTTTTCTCCTTTATTTGGGAGTGAGAAAGTTGGCAACCCTATCCACCGATTGGGGCCAAGTGCCGACTGGGGCCAAGTAATACAACATAATTGTACCATGCTTCTCCTAAATAATCCTCATCACAAGACAGATCCTCACTTCCAAGAAGCTCCCCATAGTGAACCATTCAGTGAGGTATAGGGGAAGATGGGTGTCCACCAAACAGCTCCTGTAATGTAACGTCACACCTTCTCCAACCCCTAAGCAATCAAGGTCCACATTGAGATGTCAGGAAATCCTGGCTCTAGGGAAGATAAAAGTCGTCACGTTTCCCTGCTCCCAGCAGTCACCGAATATCCGCCCCTACCTTTGAATAATAGATCATAGAAAAAAAACACAAAAACAGGTCCTTTGGCCCACTGTGTCTGCGCCAACAATCCTACTACATCAGTCACATTTTATACCCCCCCACATTCCTATCAACTCTCCCGGATCTCCCCACACTGAGGGCAAACTTGAGTTACAAATTAATCAACCGACCTGCACATGGGGGGAAAACAGAGAACTTGGTGGAAATGCAGACAGTCACAGGGATAACACACAACCCACCCTTTCAGCATCCGAGGTCACAGTGGAATCAAGGTTCTTGGTGTTCTGTTTAGTTTATTGTCACGTGTACCGAGGTACAATGAAAAGCTTTTGTTGCGTGCTATCCAGTCAGCGGAAAGACTATGCATGATTACAATCGAGCCATCCACAGTGTACAGATACAGGGGAAAGGGAATCATATTTAATGCAAGATAAAGTCCAGTAAAGTCCGATAACTTCTGTGTCAGGTTCCTATTTATATGGGGCACATTTCCTGAAAGAGAGGTGGAAACAAAATTCCTCACAATATTCAAACGGATGATGGAAAGGAGTGATGGGAAAGATTCACAAGGCGATTGAGAAGGAGCAAGAGAAGTGGGCCGATATGATAGCTCCTCCAGAAAGGCTTGAGGGCTGAATCATCTCCTTCTGCATGAATGGGCTGTACTTTTAAATTATTAGCACCGTAAATCGGGAGCAATTTGACATCCACTCAATGTGCTCACTGAAACCATGCAATAGTTATAAGAGGCAGAGAGGTTTAGTTTAGTTTATTGTCATGTTTACCGAAGTACAGTGAAAATCTCCTTTTGTTGCGTGCTATCCAGTCAGTGGAAAGACGATCTATGAAACCAGTCTAGGCATCCACAGTGTACACATAGAGGATAGAGGGAATAATATTCAGTGCAAGTAAATTTGGATATGATACAGGGGCTGTCCCACTGTACGAGCTAATTTAAGAATTCTCCCGAGTTTAAAAAAATCAAACTCGTGATAAGTACGTAGAATGTACGTAGCGGGTACGTCAGAGCTCGGGACATCTCTTAGCGGCTCGTAACGCTAACGGCAGGTACTCAGGAAACGTGGTAAGCTCCTGAAGACTCGTGAAGATTTTTCAGCATGTTGAAAAATGTCCACGAGAGCCCCGAGTACCTACGAGCGGCTATTACCGTAATTCTCCGAGTTCGAATCAGGGGAAACTCGGGAGAACTCTTGAATTAGCTCGTACAGCCGGACAGCCCCTTAAGGAGTCAGCTTTACTACCTGCACCACTGTCCCACCCAACCTTCTTCTACTCTCATAGTTAAACTGTTCAATAATAAAACATATTGACATGTCATTACAATGAATCCTGATCAATTAGGCCACGACAGAAGTATACACAAGATAAGATAAAGTATGGCTCAAAACCATTAAGACTCTAGATCTATAATCATCTGCTCCTCCCTTTTTTAAATTAATTTTTCAGGATATAGTAAGGGTGGGTTTACCCATTTGCTCATCCTTAATTGCCCTAGTTAAAGATGTGGTGAGCCACGATCTTGAACTGCAGCAGTCTTTATGTTTCAAATATTTCTATTATGCTGCAGGCAGTTCCAGGAGTAAGACCTTATAACGGTGAAGGACGAGCAATATATTTCCAGGACAGGATAGAAAGCAATATGGAGGGGAGCATTTAGTGCCTTTGTGACTGCTGCCTTATCCGGCTTGGTGGTAGAAGTCGAGGGTTTGGGGGATGCTATTGGAGTACTATTAGGCAAGTAACTGGAGTCAATTTTGTAGATGGCACACAGTTCCATATGGACCAGTCACTCCGAAAAATGTTGTTCCAACTCCCCAATAGTCCTGGTTAGTGAATGCCTCCATGTGTACATCAGGTAATGGCATAATTGGGCTTGGACATGATGTCTCCACAGTTTAGTTTAGTTTAGAGATACAGCGTGGAAACAGCCCACTGAGTCCGCACCGACCAGCGATCCCAGCACATTAATGCTATCCTACACACACCAGGGACAATTTACAATTAAACAAAGCCAATTAACCTGCAAACCTGTACGACTTTGGAGTGTAAGAAGAAACCCACGCTGTCACAGGGAGAACATACATACTCTGTACAGATAGCACCCGTAGTCAGGATCGAACCTGGGTCTCTGTCTCTGTAAGCGCTGTAAGGCAGCAACTCCACCGTTGTGCCACCGTGCTGTCCATTATTTAATAGTTGAATAATTTGCTGAATGAGCTTATACCAGGCATTTTGGTGAGAGCCCAGAACCATGCATCAGAAATCCCAAAGTGACAACTCAATTTTAAGAAATCTCTCATTCAAGGGTTTCCAGATATTACAAGATCTTCCATACTAAGAATGAGAGGGAATAATTGGTTAAGGCTGTGACTAATTGGTTCCAATTGAACTGAATAGTAGATTTGGCAGCGCAGTGGTGCAGCAGTAGAGTTGCTACCTTACAGTGCCGGAGACCCGGGTTCGATCCTGACTATGGGCGCTGTCTGTACAGAGTTTGTACGTTCTCCCCGTGACCACGTGGGTTTTCTCCGAGATCTTTGCCTTCCTCCCGCACTCCAAAGACGTCCAGCTATGTAGGTGAGTTGGCTTGGTATAATTGTAAATTGTCCCTAGTGTGTGTGTAGAATAGTGTCAGTGTGCAGGGATTGGGCACGGAGTATTAATGTGTGGGGATTGCTGGTCGGTGTGGTCTCGGTGGGCCGAAGGGCCTGTTTCCGCACTATATTTCTAAACTAAACCAAAGAAAAATTGTTTAAAAGGGCTGAATAGCTTGTTTCAATTTCTATGTGCAGAATGCAAAACTATTGGGAATATAAATTAATTTGTAAAGAAAATAGCTGGGTTTTTTTTTGGATCAGTCTGCCAGCGCTGGAATATAACTTATTTTGGCCAATGAAATAGATCTTTTGTTTGACAGAGTCGAATAATTTTTCATCTCTGATAGCTATACCATATCCTGAACACAGTCTAAAACCATGAACAATTTGGCCTGGCCAGTAACAGTCTGCCTCAGGATACAATAGTGACTTGTTATCCTGGCATTTGTTAATTCAATACATGTGATAATCTGGCACATGCCCCGAACATCTGCATTATTTCCAAACTAGAAAGAAACAGAATGCCCTTCTCTTTGCCTCACCCCCGTCCCCCTGTTATTTTCTTGGCTGGCCCACTTCAGCACAGCCAAAATAACACCATTTTCAATGGTCGTTATTGTCAAGAGGTCCCACTGTTTCAGAGAAGAAATTAATGAGAAAAAATTGGAAAAACAGATTTTTGCGCAATGCTGGGGAGGGGTGCAGCAAGGAACTGGGATGTGATTTATGTTCCTTGGCTGTCATCTGCTGTAAACGATCTTACATCAGGATTTTCGATTGTTTGCGATTTAGTTTTGTGCAATGCAGAATTTATCCTGGCCTGGGTTGGTCTTGGGATTGCCAATGCTGGCTGGAGGCATTACGCAGGTGTTGTCACATGACCTGCTTCCAAACAGTCGTTGGACCGCATTTGAAGAGCAGAGTTGAACACAAGTTGTGCTTTTAGTGAAGTACTGATTTCTAATGTCTGAGCAATATTCTCTCACCCTACTTTTCAAAGCCTTCAAGTCTTTCTTTGCATTTATTTTCTCATTACAGACAGCCCCAGTAGAGAATATGATCTTGATCCTCCCAACATCCTTTTTATGGTCTGAAGAAGGGTTTCGGCCCGAAACGTTGCCTATTTCCTTTGCTCCATAGATGCTGCTGCACCCGCTGAGTTTCTCCAGCATTTTTGTGCACCATCCTTTTTATGGGGACCCCCAACTTCATTCCCCCCCAAAGCCTCACTTCTCCAACTCCCCAACACTCTATCCCTTTTCTCTGCATCCCCCCCCCCAATTCTGCTTTCTTCAAGGTCCTTGATTTTTTTTGGCCTCTGAAAGTCTCCGGCACACTTTTAGCTGCCTGGTCCTGCTGTTCTGAGCTTCCCTTCTCAGATGGATTCCACATTACTTAGCCTAGCTTACCAATACAGCGTGGAAACAGGCCCTTCGGCCCACTGATTCTGTGCCGACCAACGATCACCCACACACTAGTTCTATCTTACCCCAGTGTCGCATCCTACACACTAAGGGCAATTTGCAGAAGCCAAATAACCTGCAAACCTCCACATCTTTGGAATGTGGGAGGAAACTGGAGCACCTGGAGGAAACCCACACAGTTACAGGGGGAATGTGCAAACCATGTACAGCCAGCACCTGAGTTCAGGATCGAACCCGGGTCTCTGGTGTTGTAAGTCAGCAACTCTACTGCTATGCCACTGTGCTGCCTCTGAATTCAACAAAACCTTATATAACAATGTTTATGTAATGACTTCTGATACTCCACAGGTCTTTTTTCCTTTTAGGTAATCCTTAAAGCATCCATTATCTACCAAGCGTTTAGACACCTGGTCTAATACGTTATTACTTACTCCGGAACAAAAGGTTTCTCCAAAATATAACATCAAACATTTCATTACATTAACAATATTATCTAAATGAAAGCTTTGTTGATGAAATGTGGAATCCAAGTGAGATCTAAAGTTTCACTTTTCACATTAGCATTCCTTGATATACAACACAATCTTAACTTCAATATTTCCATGGCTTTATTCAACTGCCTAAATGTCCTTACTTAATATTTTATTGCCACTGTTTTTATGACACCATTAGACTACAGAATGGAGGACAGTGAGAGAGACTTGTAACTCAGATTCCATCATACATAATTGATACAGATGGTCCTCAAATTAGGTCATCATCTCATATAGGGCAGTGCTTCCCAAGAGGACAGACCCATATTTCCTTCTCAGGTGGATATAAAAGATGTCATGATAGACACAAACTGCTGGGGTAATTGAGCGGGCCAGGCAGCATCGCTGGAGAGAAGGAATGGGGGCGTTTCAGGTCGAGACCCTTCTTCCGATGCCAGGGATTGCTTTGAAGAAAAGTTGGGTGTTCTGTGTGGTGCCTGGACATTTATCCTTCAACCAACATCATGCAAACAGATTATGATTATCATGTAATATCTGTGGGACTCTAGCTTGTGCAAATTGCCTGCTTAGGATTAACCACACAGCCATAGTCAACACATGTTGTGCAAGTAATTCATTTGTCATAGGCCCTTTGGGATTTTCCAAAGTCATAGAGTCCTAGAGTCCTAGAGTGATACAGTGTGGAAACAGGCCCTTCCTTCGCCCCAACTTGCCCACAACAGCAAACATGTCCCAGCTAGTCTCTCCTGCCTGCATTTAGAAACATAGAAACATAGAAACATAGAAATTAGGTGCAGGAGTAGGCCATTCGGCCCTTCGAGCCTGCACCGCCATTCAATATGATCATGGCTGATCATCCAACTCAGTATCCCGTACCTGCCTTCTCTCCATACCCTCTGATCCCTTTAGCCACAAGGGCCACATCTAACTCCCTCTTAAATATAGCCAATGAACTGGCCTCGACTACACTCTGTGGCAGAGAGTTCCAGAGATTCACCACTCTCTGTGTGAAAAAAGTTCTTCTCATCTCGGTTTTAAAGGATTTCCCCCTTATCCTTAAGCTGTGACCCCTTGTCCTGGAGTTTGGTCCATATCCCTCCAAACCTGTCTAATCCATGTACATGTCTAACTGTTTCTTAAATGTTGGGATAGTCCCAGCCTCAACTACCTCCTCTGGCAGTTTGTTCCACACACCCACCACCCTTTGAATGAAAAAGTTACCCCTCAGATTCCTACATCATACAAGAGGCTATGCCTGTTGAAGCCACGCTTTCTTCTTTGCAGAGTCCCAGACATGAATGGGTAGCATCAATGTTTCAATAGTGTCATCAAGCTTGGAAGGCCTGGCGTTCAGTGTCTAACATCCACTCGCTACGCAGCACAGGAGAGTTATAACCCTAAACGTCACATCCCACCAAGTTGCGTGGCATCAGCAAAATCTCTGAAACACGATATCCTCTCAAGAAGGATATCATGAATGCTTTTGTGTAGGAAGGAACTGCAGATGCTGCTTCACACTGAAGATGGGCACAAAACGCTGGAGTAACTCAGCGGGACAGGCAGCACCTCTAGATAGAAGGAATGGGTGATATTTCGGGTCGAGACCCTTCTTCAGACATTCCTCCTACTCAGAGATGCTGCCGGTCCCGCTGAGTTACTCCAGCATTTTGTGCCTATCTTTGGTGTAAACCAGCATCTGCAGTTCCTCCCTACATCATTAGGAAGAAGACAGAATGTGATTGTCTTCAGTGAACTCTTGTGGCCACAAGTGCTCAGGTTCAGAAGCACTGCTTGGATAGAAGGGAAAAGTGTGGTGGTGATTGTCCTTGCTTGAAAAACTCCTTTCCTTGCTTACACAGTGTAGCATCCACTTTAACTCCTCTCGGGGATGCCAAAGTCAGGCCCACTGACGGAATAGCTGTGAGAATTGGCAGCTTGGCTCATGTTTCTGAATGGTTTCATCCCATATGAATTCCCTGGAAACATTCCTGCTGATATTTGGCAAGCTGAAAGACGGGGGAGGGAACTTTGGGTGGGGTGCAGGCCAATGAAGCGATTACAAAACATTCAATAAGGAAGAATAAAATAATGCTTGTAACACATGATAATTAAGTTCCTTGCTCTGTGGGCAGATGAAAAGTATTTGTTATTTTTATAAGAAAGGAATGAGTTATTTTACATCAAAGAATAGTAATGCTAATTACATTGAGTAAAGCAATCCAATTTAAAATTTCAACTAGAATTCTTTGGTTTGTTTTCTTGATTTAATTAGCAGTGGTTCTCCTTTGATCTATAGAGACTGCTTTACTAAACTATAGTATGTTCAATGTGGACATGCAAAGTGTTGGTATCTCCCACCAGATGGCCTGCAAAGTCATCATTGTCTTTGTGACATCTGTTTTCTATTGTTGATTGGATTTGTGTATGTATGAAGGAAATGGTTCCGTTTGTCTGGGAACATCTCTACATCAAGATCAGAAGCGTTGGTCCTAACATAAAATGCACAAACAAAGAGTCTGCTATGGACTGGGGCTGCTTTTAAAATAGAAGAGCTGGGAAAGAAGAAAGTACATATGAAAGGTGGACACAGTTAGAGAAGGATAGAATGAAAAATAATTCACAAAAGAATGGGCGGCACAGCGATAGAGTTGCTGCCTTAAGGGCCTGTCCCACGAGCATGCGGCAAGCACGATCTAAGCGACCATGTGGCAAGCACTACCTAACGTGGTCGCTTGAGCCATAGGGCCTCGCGGGGCTGGTCCCACTTTGATCGCCGGAGCCGTATGGAGTTGTGCGGAGCTGGTCCCGACATCGCGCGGGGCTCCGAAAAACTGACCGTGTTAAAAAATTCCGCGCGGCAACGGCCTGCCGGCCCGCAGCCGCCTCGACGCCGTACGTCACGCGCGAACTTCCCATGGACTTCGATCGCACTTCATGTCACTCACTCGAGCTCCGCGCGGCCCCCGCTACTGGTTAGGTCGCGCTTGCCGCGTGGAATCGCTTAGGTCGCGCTTGCCGCATGGAGTCGCAAGCTCGTTGGATAGGCCCTTTACAGTGCTTACAGCGCCAGAGACCCAGGTTCGATCCTGACTCCGGGTGCTGACTGTACAGAGTTTGTACTATATGTTCTCCCCGCGACAGCATGGGTTTCTTCCTACTCTCCAAAGACGTACAGGCTTGTAGGTTAATAAGCTTGCTATAAGTGTAAATTGGTTCTACTTAAGTGCAGGGATCTCTCGTAATTGTGCATTCTTTATAGACCTCAGTCAATGTCTCAGTTCCGGATCTCCAGGGAGTGAATTTTTCCATTGCCTGCTGGGGGCTTTAACATCGGGAGAAGAATGCAACATAGGGTAGAGACAAGACTTTGCCTTCCATCACAGTGAGAAGGAGATTCACTGTGGTGGATGTTTGTGTAAACTGTGTTGGTGTGTGTCTTGGTTCTTTTCTTGTTGTATGACTGCACAAACAACATTTTGTTTGAACTTCTTTTGAGGTTCAAATGACAATAAATTTGTATTGTATTGTATTGTATTGTTAAAAGGACACAGGGTGAGGAAAGGCCAGGACAGCAAAGGCCTTCATTCAATAATCAACTTCCTTCGATTGTTGTTTTGATCATGGATTAAAGACAATTGGACAGTTGTCAGAGGTCTCCTGACATCCATGAAGATGCAGCAATGTCATGTCTGAAGAGGAGTAAAGACCATATTTAACTCATCTGGGTGATCTGGCTTCACCTCTGCTTAGTGGAGCTATGAACAGCGGCTCAGGGTTAGCAAACAGCCATGTGGAAAGCTGGGAGGAGGAGGAGGAGGAGGGTGAGGCAGGGGTTCTCCCTCCATTATCCCGCTCTGCTGATTTACTGGACTCTGGGTGGCACGCTGTCAGACAATTTACATTTTCCTATCGTTAGATTCAATCTAGTGCAAAATTGCGAATGTCACTTTAAATTTACCATGCTTCAGTCGGGAGTTTGTATCTCAGTCATTAACTGCACACTCTCTCCTTGAGGCCTTTTGGATCACTGATCACAACCAGACACCCACCTCCTCCCTACCCACATAAAGCCATCACAACCACCATCGTCCAATGCTTCCTTTACCCCAAAAAGCTATATTCCACTAGTGACACACTTGGTAAAGAAAGACTTGCTTGTGGGTGGAATGCTCTCTCTCTCTCTCTCTCTCTCTCTCTCTCTCTCTCTCAGGCAAAATCTGAACTTTAATTAGCCTACTGCACTTTATATGTTTATTTATGTGTGTATATATATATATATATATATATATATATATATATTCAATGGTATATGGACACTGTTCTGTATTATTTATACCTGCAATATTCTGTTGTGCTGAAGCAAAGCAAGAATTTCATTGTCCTATCAGGGACACATGACAATAAACTCTCTTGAATCTTGAATCTCTCTCTCATTCCCTCCCTCTCGCTCTCGTTCTCTATCTTGTTCTCATTCTCTCTCTTGTTTTCTTGTCCTCCCTCTCATTCTCTCTCTCGTTCTCTTGTCCTCCCTCTCATTCTCTCTCTCGCTCTTTCTCACTCTCTCGTTCTCTCTCTCTCGTTCTCTCATTGTTTCTC